>NC_080718.1:30979007-31071507 GCF_019097595.1 Hemibagrus wyckioides | reverse complement strand
CTCTCTCTCATCTCTTCTCATTTCCCATTATTTTTCCTAGCTCAGTCAGCCCACCGTGCTATCTTCCGGAGAAGTCCCAGGGGTGCTCTGCGACGCTATCGCCAGTATCAGCTATCCTGTCTGGCCATTGAACTTACTGGTTTCCTGGAGCACCTATCTGAATCCTCTATTCCTGAGTCTCCTTACCTCGCTCACCACATCGTGAGAGATACCGTCTGTCTTGATCAGAGCACCCAATTTCACCCCACAACCTGTGATCAGTCTACTCAGACCTTCTACTGGCATTGGACACGTACTACCTCTCAAGGTGTCCAGACTGAGGATTTCCCTGTTGAGATCTCCTCTGATGATTCTTCTTCTGACTCTTCTTCACCTCCTAGTTCCCCTGACGTTCCCCAACATTCTCCTGGATTTGCTCCTTTGCCTTACAGTATTCATGATATTCCCCAATCTTCTCCTGTCTATTTGCCTCCAGTTTCTCCCACTGATTACTCTCCAACTTCTCCTCAGGAACCTGAGGTTCCGTCTTCTACAACTGACCCTCCGGTCCCACTGATCCCACTGGATAGGCTGACTGACTGAGCTGTAACTCCTAATGTTCCAATAATTTCTCTTTACTATTTCCAGTCTCAGTGTGGTTATTACGCTAGCACACTACTATTAATAATTCTGCATGATTATTATATATAATCTGAAAAATAGATTTCTCGTGTAAACGCTCTGAGGATGGACTTTAAATCTGTTGATGTCCAACTAGATGAATGAGGCTGGTTATTTATACAATTGAATTGAATTGAATTGAATTAAATTATTTATACAAACTGAATGAGAGTTTCTGTGTAAGATGGAGAGTGAAGAGAAGCCATCCTGATGATTATTTCTGCTCCATGTGAATTCAGGTGAAAAGAAAATGAGTGTTGAATAAGAAACAGAATTTATAAACATTTGTTCTAGTCAATAAATTTCTAAAACATTAACATTAATTTCTCCAGTGAGAAAACGACCAACAAAAAAACAGAGGAGTCTGATGGAGTCCATTCATCATTATATTTCAGTAAACATCCCATAATATTCATGACACCCTCTTGAGTGTTGTTCACATGTGAAACAGTTCTCTGGGGGATTGTAAACTCCAGCTAAACGCAGTCCTGGGTTATGTTGTTTGAGGTTTCACACTGCTCATACTTTACCCAGGGTTAACAGTTAATCCCTGCTCTTTATAATCTTACCTAAACGCTGCTGCAACCTTCTACTTATTCACATACATGTAGCATAATCTCCATGACTGGATAAATATAGTGAAATAAATAATGACTTGTCTCAAACTTCCACTTCAGTGAGGAAAAAAGTTTAGGTGTGCCGTTCTGCACCTGAGCAGATTTTTCCACAGCTTTCTAATCTTTTTTTGGTCTTTTAAGCTTGTTGTGTAGTTGGTCACATTATGTGGCTTCAGACCACAATCTCTACTCAAAATCAAATAATTATATGTATTTTTAAGAAAAACTGTTGATTAGGAATCTTGCCATGCAAAGGATCTCTGTAAAGATCCTTAGATTATCCTTCTGTTAATAATTTGCAATTAGTTAAACATTTCATTTCATTGTCTGTACCACTTATCCGATCTATCCTCTGGTCATGGGTAGCCTGTGCCTATCTCAGGCATCATCAGGCATCAAGACAGGATACACCCTGGACAGAGTAGTTAGTTAAACATCATTAATATAAACTTATTAGGATTATCAGAGTCTGGAGATTTTGGCAGTGATAATGTGATTCTGTAGAGGGGTACTATTCATTTACTTTTAATCTCTCACTTCTCCACTTCAGTGTGGGTCAAGACAAACCTGGTTCCTCTCACACTTTCTTCCTCAGATCATCTCAGGAAGTTTTTCTCATTATGGATAAATGTTAGGGCTAAATAATAACTTAACTTTAAACTTTTGTCTTTATATTTCTGAGACATTCTGAGACAATGTCAACTGTTAAAAGCACTATAGAAATAAATAGAATTGAATTGATTAATTGACCCCTAACCCTGCTAAGAGAAAATAGAATTATTCCAGTCTGGGAATTCCAGCTAATGTTAATTTTTTTAAAAGTTTAAGAAAAAAATCCCTAATCCTATATCTGAGAAAAATATAATCTTGATGATTTTTGGTACCAGATGGACGGATTTGAGTATTTCTATAACTGCTGAACTTTTCACAACACAAACAAGAATTTATTCAGAATGGTGCATAAAAACATCCAGTGAGTAAGAGTTGTGTGGATGGAAAGATAGTAATGAGAAAGGTCAGAGGAAAATGGACAGATTGGACCTGCCACTAAGGATACAGCAACTCTAATAATTACTCTTTGAAAGCTTGTTGATCAGAAAAGTATCTCAGCATGCACAGAACATTGAACCTTGGGTGGATGGGCTTGATGTGTAGTGTGTCCTGAGATGCTTTTCTACTCATCACAGTTGTAAGGAACACTTATTTGAGTTACTTATAGACTTCCTTGACAGCTGAAGTGGGTCTGGTCATTCTCCTCTGATCTCTCTCATCAACAAAGCATTCAGCCTGTAGATCCTTCTCATATCCCCATACCATTCTCTCTAAACTCTAGAGACAGATTTGTGTGAAAATCCCAGGAAATCAGCAGCAACTATTCAAACCCACCTGTCTGATACCAACAACCACCATGCAATGGTTAAAGTCACATTTTAACTCTGTTCTGATGTTTGATGTGAACTTGAACTGAAGCTCCTGAGCTGGACCTGTGTGATTTTATACATTCTGCTGCTGCCACATGATTGGCTGATTAGAAAACTGCATAAATAAGCAGATGTATGTGTGTCTATATTGAACTGGGCATTGGTAGGGAAAGGAGTTATAGACGGTTAAAAAAAAAAAAAAAAACTTAGTAAAGTAGCCTGTTATCACAGATGGCTCAGCTGGTCATCTCAGTAGTGGTAATTCAGTTCAATTCAATTTTACTTTTATACTGTTTTTAATAATAAGTATTGTTACAAAGCAGCTTATTTAAAAATATTACAGACTCTAGCTGCTGCGTTCTGGACTAACTGGAGCTTGTTTATGCTCCTACAACATCCAGACAGTAAGGCAATCCAACCTAGAGCTATCAAAATCATGAACTAGTTTTTCTGCATCATGAAGTGACATCATATTTCTTAGCCGTGTTTGAGACCTTTTCCGGTTTCAGGCCCAAGTTGCAGATGTAGAACTTCACACCGCTAATCTGCACTCGCCTTCAGTAGTTTACACCTGACACAACCACAGTCTGCCACATCATCTGCATGTGGCTACAGATTTGGAGGAGAAGAAGAAAAGTGCGATGGAAGATAAGAAGCCCATTATCGAAAATCTTTATGTAGCGGTCATTTTCAAAGTATAGTTACTGACGAATCTGGCAACCCGCAGCGTCATGACCAGTAGATGGCAGTGTAGATTCGGTTTAAAATACCAGGTATTATTTTTATTTACAGAAAAAATGGCATGATCGAGGTTCTAATCGTAAATTAAAATACTTCCCGTTTTCTCTGTAAATCAGCCTCAAACTTTGTTGGTAGTGACATCACTTCCTGTAGAACATAATGTCGCAATGTTATTTCTTACATTGAGAAACCAAATCTCTAAAACCATACAGCCGGAGAAACTTTAGATGGCGCGCGCACCTTATTAAACACCGACTATAGGCGGACGACACACACAAACACACACACACACACACACGGACGCACGCACGCACACACACACACACACACACACACACGGACGCACGCACGCACACACACACACACACACACACACACACGGACGCACGCACGCACGCACACACACACACACACACACGGACGCACGCACGCACACACACACACGCACACACAGCCGCAGGTGCCGTGAGGAATGTAGTAGAGGCAGGTGCGCGCGGACTGAAGAACGGAACCGGAGCAGAGAAGAAATAAGCAGAGTGGAGAGCCGCGGCGATGGCCGGTGGCCGGCGGGGGCTCGTGGCCCCTCAAAACACTTTTCTGGAGAATATAGTGAGGAGATCAAATGGTAAGAAACAAGCGCACGCACACACACACACACCACACTGGGCTCAGGGTTTTATTTAGAAGTTTCCACGATGGTATATTTATATATACATACATACATATATGCAACTATCTATCTATCTATCTATCTATCTATCTATCTATCTATCTATCTATCGAGAGACCCACAGAATTCTAAGACTGTTGCAGCACATAAATAACTCCACTCACTGCTAACTGGAACCTAAATAAAGAAATGTATAAGAAGCTGTACACCATTTTATTTTCACTTACAGCATAACATTAATAAATGAATATGTAATAAATAAAGGCATGCAGAAAATAATGTATACAGTATGTACAGAGGTTCACTGAATATCAGCAGTGTTAGTTTCTTTAGGATTTTATTACATGATCATTTTGTCATGTGCTGCTGGGACCAAGTGTAGATAAATAAAAAATATTTTTACTCTAAAATAGTCACACTGAATACTAATAAAATATTTGTCCTCAGTATAAATACTCAATAATATATTCATATTGAATACTCGTGAAAATATTCACTAAACCTAAACTTCTGAAATGTTTATAAAACTTCAGTTGCCCATTAGAGAGTTATTTTTGGTGACATGTGGCTGTTCAGATCTCCATTTCGGCTGCAAGATAATCAGATTCTCCATTCCTACTCATTTTTGTTATCAGTCATGGGCTCAGTGTGTTCTTCTGCACTTTTAGCTAAATAAAGTATTTAATTTAATTAGGAGTGTGCAGAGTGTCTTTCCAGAAACCCAGAGTGTGATGTTTTAACGTTTTTTTTTCTGTTTAACTTTCAGTTTGGACATTAACACATAGACAGACAGGTACAGACCTCATGAAGAAATGCACTTTCTCTTTAATCTCTTCTCCACCTTTACATTCAATGACCTGATGTTCTGTACCAATTTCTGTTCATTTACAGAGTTTCACTCATCAGTAATATCTTCTACAAAGAGATTCTTAGAGAATCTAGAGAGTTTCCTTAATATGGAAAAATGACTTGCTGTAAAATGACAAACGTTGGCATGGAACGTTTCCTTTCTGCCATTGTGGTGTGTGTGTGGCATTATAGTTTTAGTTTAGTAAACAAGTCCACTGTGTGTGCAGCGTGTTTCTTGTTACATTCATTTCTGAAAATTCTTCACATTGATCTGATGTATAAAATGGTGACTTGATGTATTTTATGCTGCATCGTGTAAAACTGAGACAGAGACACACAAAGAACACAGAGTTCAACAGAGACATTACCATCACCTGATGCATGGAGACAAAGAGATGGAAAAGTCTTTGCTGGTATTTTATCAGATATTTAATCACAAGGGCTGTGTGTTGTGGTTCCATCTGGAGTATTAATAACAAATTCAGAGAGAGCTATTACAATTAAACTCATTAAGATAATTGTCATTAATTATTTGGATTCTATCACTACAGAGAAAAAAATATGAATAGGAAATGACATGGTTTATCAAGCAGCAAAAAGCAGGAAGATCAATTCTAAGATTTAAATAACAGATTTGTAAAGAATAACACATTTATTTAAATTGGTGAATTAATGATAGTTAAGGATTCTTTGTTCCTTCTGGGCCAGAAATTCCATTTCAGAAAGATTTCAGTGAGAACTCTAAAGTAGCACAGAAGTTTGATAAATGATATACATGATATACATATATATAAATTAAGCTACTCTATAAAACTATGAAATCTTCTAGTCCATCACTCTAGCCATTAATCTCTCCAGCTAGTGCTGAAGGTGTGGTTTTATTGTAGCAGAATTGGATTGTTGTAGTTTACAAAATTGTTTATATTTTAACCTCAATGATAACTAATATAAATAATATTAATAAGAATGAAAAAAACCACTTTCAGTTCTCAGGAATTGACAGGATTAGTACTCTCAGTTTAAAACCAACTGGACATAATCTCTGTAAGATTTAAAGATGCACATAAATTATTTTCACTTATTCCACCTTCAGGAAAACACTGAAATTGAGAAAACATCAGTGGTTCACATATGCACCTCGTCCTTCGTTCTCTTTCCAAAATCTCTTCCCACAGATACGAACTTTGTGCTGGGAAATGCTCAGATCGTGGACTGGCCCATCGTCTACAGTAATGATGGGTTCTGTAAGCTCTCAGGATATCATCGTGCTGAGGTCATGCAGAAGAGCAGTACCTGCAGGTAGAGGAGTCTGCTTTTTCATCACACTATGCTCCAAATCTGTGGTTAAACTCTTTATTTGCTGATTTTATCCCTATTATTCAAACACATTTTAGTTAGAATTAAGACACAGTCAGATCTGCTGACCTCAGAAAGGACTGAAGAAATGAAATAATCTCTGAAAAAGATCTTTAAACTCACTACTTAAACAGTACAAAACTTTTCTACCTCCTGATTAATCTCTCTTTCTCTTAAAAGCCATTGGCACACTGTGTACCTCAGGAATGTGTACAACAGATTCACTTTGAGAAAATATAATTTTGAAGTTTAAACCACACTTTAAAGAGAGAGAGAAGACAGAGATCAGTCATGATAACAGAGCTTAACCAACACTGTCCATTATTCAAGTATTCAAGTAAAAAAAAAAAAAAAAAAAAAAACACCGTGAGGTGACACGAGAAAGAAACCTTGAGAGGAACCAGACTCAGAAGGGAAGCTCATCCTTGTCTGTGTGACACTGGATATAGCAGATTATAAGAGTTTAAAATAAACTAAATATAACATTTTTAAAACTATTTCAACACATTTGGATTCAAATTGTAAAGCTTGAAATGAATAAAAGTGTATAAAAACAGGCAGAATTAACTTCATTTAGAATAAACTCATAATATGAAATATTAATTTGTCCATATTAAAGATATTTTCCTTTGCTAAGAAATTATTAATCCCCAGTGTGCTGTCTGTGAAATTACACATATTAATGTTCAAACAAAGCTAAGTGTGTAGCATTGTGTGCAGTGATGCATTGCTTTAATGTGTAGATTTAATCAAAATTTTCAGTAAATTCACATTTGTTGTTTTATGTCAGTTTTATGTACGGTGAGCTCACAGACAGAGAAACCATGGAGAAGGTCCGACTGACATTCGAGAACTACGAGATGAACTCATTCGAGATCCTAATGTACAAAAAGAATAGTGAGTACCAACACACACACCATTTCTGAGGTTAATATTAATATTTGTACTTAAAAATTTGCAATATTTAATTACTAACCTGCATTGCTGTAATCTGTGTGTGTGTGTGTGTGTGTGTGTGTGTCAGGAACACCAGTGTGGTTCTTTGTGAAAATTGCTCCCATACGGAATGAACAGGAGAAGGTGGTACTTTTCCTTTGCACATTTAATGACATCACAGCCTTTAAACAGCCAATTGAAGATGAGTCCTGTAAAGGTCAGTAAAAACCTCCAGCATGAGCCGTAGTTATGTCCTGCATACTCTGTGGTGCATTGTTTGCCTTCTTTGCGGTGAGTGAAACCCCAGATTCCACTGCAGTACTTGAAGGTGAGAATACCCAGAATGCACTGCTATGTTTTAAGTTTTAAGTGATTAGTGATAAATAGAGAAGGATGAGGTTTGGGAAACGTCTTCACTGGACTGAAGGTGGTGAGACATTTCTTTTGGGTTTGAATTGTACACGTTGTGCTTCATTATGTGTATTTGAGTGTTTTGGGGTGTTTTAACAGTGTTGTGTGTGTGTGTTTGTGTGTGTGTAGGTTGGGGTAAATTTGCACGTCTGACCAGAGCTCTGACCAGCAGTCGAGGTGTCCTGCAGCAGCTCCAGCCCACTGTCCACAAAGGAGAAAATGTGCATAAACATTCCCGTCTGACCGAGGTACACATCTTACTCCAGCTGGTCAGGTCCAGTCATCCTGTGTAGGTGTACAGTAGCTGATTGTAGTCCATCTGTTACTCTGCACTAAGAACCAACACCCTTCCATCATTTCCTCATCCACCGAGGTAAAGTGACCTCTAAAAGAGGGATGGATATGTCTGTCCTTCTGGGCAAGATTCTCTTTAAAACAATATCTCAGGTATTCAGGGGTTTGAAAGCCATCATCTTGTTCCAAATTATATATGTTTAGGGGTGGTCTTGTGTTGGAAAGGAGGGGGGTTACTTCTTCACTTCTTTACTCTCCACCTTCTCCTCCTCCACCGTCTTTACTGGTGCTGATGGCTTTTTATGCATCGTATCTACTACAGCAATCGTACGAGTGACCCTCTGGACCCTCTGCTTCATCACCCATTATAAATGACCCCCTAACATCTGATCATGTAATGCCTTCAAGACAGCAAGAGATATTCCCATCTTAAAAATGTGATTATAAAACCTTTCACTGTTCCCTTTATGTAAAAGCTGAACTGTCATCTCTGGACAGTTTTATTGTTTTACAGTTACTAACAGCTTCTGTACACACTCTCTTCTTCTTCTTTGGGCTCTTCCCTTCAGGGGTCGCCACAGCGAATCATCTCTCTCCACCTATCCCTATCTTCTGCATCCCCATTACTTGCACCCATTAACTTCATATCCTCATTTATTATATCCATATACCTCCTCTTTGCCTCCTTCCTGGCAGCTCCATGTCCACCATTCTCCTACCAATATACTCCTCTGGACATGTCCAAACCATCTTAATCTGGCCTCCCTAACTCTGTCCCCCAAATGTCCAACATGAGCTGTCCCTCTGATGTACTCATTCCTAATCCTGTCCAACCGTGTCACTCCCAAAGAGAACCTCAACATCTTCAGCTCTGCTACCTCCAGCTCTGACTCCTGTCTCTGTCTCAGTGACACTGTCTCCAATCCATACAGCATGGCCGGTCTCACCACTGTCCTGTACACCTTCCCCTTGATTCTTGCTGAAATTTTTCTATCACACAGAACTCCCGACACCTTTCTCCACCCATTCCAACCTGCCTGCACTCGCTTCTTTACCTCTTTCCCACACTCTCCATTACTCTGGACTGTTGACCCCAAGTACTTAAACTCCTGTCCCTTCTTCACCCCTTCACCCTGTAATCTTACTGTTCCACTTCCCTCCCTGTCATTCACACACATGTACTCAGTCTTACTACCACTGACTTTCATTCCTCTTCTCTCCAGCACAAACCTCCACCTCTCCAGGTTTTCCTCCACCTGCTCCCTGCTCTCACTACAGATCACAATGTCATCTGCAAACATCATTGTCCAAGGAGACACCATTGTCCATTCCGTAGGCATCTTCTCACTCTCTAAAACCCTGTCAAACAAACTAGTTAAAAATTCCACTGCCGCCTCTCCTAGACACTTCCAGACCTCCACCGGGATGTCGTCAGGACCAACTGCCTCTCCACTTTTCATCCTCTTCAAAGCCTTCCTGACTTCATCCTTTCTAATCTTATCTACTTCCTGTTCCACAGAGTTCACCCCTTCTACTCTTTTTTCCCTCTCATTTTCCTCATTCATCAGCTCTTCAAAGTTCTCCTTCCATCTCCTCTGTACACTCTCCTCACTTGTGAGCATCTTTCCATCTCTATCCTTAATAACTCTAACTTGCTGCACATCCTTCCCATCTCGATCCCTCTGCCTAGCTAACCTGTACAAGTCCTTCTCTCCATTTCTAGTGTCTAATCTAGTGTACAACTCGTCATACACCTTCTGCTTGGCCTTAGACACCTCCCTCTTCACTCTGTGCTGTAACTCCTTGTATTCCTGTCTATTCTCTTCAGTCCTGTCCATGTCCCACTTCTTCTTGGCTAACCTCTTCCTCTGAATACTATCCTGAACTTCCTCATTCTACCACCAAGTCTCCTTATCTTCTTTCCTCCTTCCAGATGACACACCCAGCACCTTTCTTTCCTGTCTCCCTGATCACTTCTGCTGTAGTTTCCCAGTCATCTGGCAGCACTACCTGACCACCCAGAGCCTGCCTCAACTTCTGTCTAAATTCCTCTCAACATTCCTCCTTTTTCAGCTTCCACCACTTGGTTTTCTCTATATATCTCTATATTTGACCTCTTCTTACAGACCATCAAATTCATCCTACACACCACCATCCTATGTTGTCTGGCTACACTCTCTCCCACTACCACTTTACAGTCACTAATCTCTTTCAGATTGCCTCTTCTACATAGGATGTAGTCTACCTGTGTGCTCCTACTTCCACTCTTGTAAGTCGCTCTATGCTCCTCCCTCTTCTGAAAATAAGTGTTAACCACAGCCATGTCCATCCTCTTAGCAAAGTCCACTACCATCTGTCCTTCAAGGTTCCTTTCCTTAGCTCCAAACTTGCCCATCACCTCCTCATCACCTGTGTTCCCCTCACCAACATGTCCATTAAAATCTGCTCCTATCACCACTCTCTCCCCCGTGGGAATACTCTCTATCACCTCATCTAATTCACTCCAGAATCTCTCTTTCTCCTCTAACTCACAATCTACCTGTGGGGCATAACCACTAACAACATTCAACATCACCCCTTCAACCTCTAACTTCAGACTCATCACCCTGTCTGACACACTCATCACCTCCAGAACATTCCTCACAAACTCCTCCTTCAGGACCACACCTACCCCATTTCTCTTACTATCCACACCATAATAAAACAGCTTGAATCCTGCTCCTATACTACGAGACTTGCTACCCTTCCACCTGGTCTCCTGTACACACAGTATATCCACCTTCCTTCTCTCCATCATATCAGCCAGCTCTCTACCTTTCCCTGTCATAGTACCAATTTCCACCAGCGCCCTGTAGGTCAACGGCGCCGATGGCAGTTGTTGTTAACCCAGGCCTCGACCGATCCGGTATGAAATTCAGAGTACTGACCGCATGGTTAAATTTGGCAATGTTTTCGCTGGATGCCCTTCCTGAAGCAACCCTCTCTATTTATCCGGGCTTGGGACCGGCACAGGAGTCATTGGACTGTGACCCCATGGCTAGATTCCTGTACACACTCTGTTAGAGCCAATTATGTATTTGTTCTACATACATAAATTAATAATGTTCTGCATAAATAAATAAAATAAATTAATTAATTTTTAAATTAAATTACTAATCTATTTTATCCCTAATGAGAAGCTTGTGGTGTGGTGGCAAGGAAAAACTCCCTGAGATTATATGAGGAAGAAACCTTGAGAGGAACCAGGCTCAGAAGGGAACCTCATCCTCATTTGGGTGACACTGGACAGTAAATAATGTAACTGTAACTAATTAATGTCCTTTCTACAACTGCAACCAAGGGCCTATGAGTAACTATTAGGTCAGTGTAGTTTCTGAGGTCATTATAGACACTAAATCCTTGCTGTCTCAAGCTGACAGATGTAATGGCAGATCTGTGATGGTGTGAAAGTTCCCAAGTGGCTCTGGCCAGGGCTGTCTCCTGGGTCACAGGCTATCCTCACAGATCCATCCTCACAGCATCAGTGAGTACCACCAAGCGACAAGACTTCGACCAGGGGTAGAGGCAGTGGTCACACTGGAAACTCAGAACACTGGAAGCTCAGGAGTGGGATGTATAGCTCGACAGAGAGAGAGAGAGAGAGAGAGAGAGAGAGAGAGAGAGAGAGAAAGATATTAAGCATGCTTGTGATCATGTGATGTTTAAAGACAATGTAGGTTATGTGTAAAGTGCAGTAATATTGTGTTGGTCCCCATTTTGCTGCCTAAACAGCCCTGACCCGTCGAGGCATGGACTCCACTACATCCCTGAAGGTGTGCTGTGGGATTTGACACCAAGATGTTAGCAGCAAATACTTTATGTCCTGTAAGTTGTGAGGCGAGGCCTCCATGGATCGAACTTGTTTGTCCAGCACATCCCACATATACTGGATTGGGTTGAGATCTGGGGAATTTGGAGGCCAAGTCAACACCTCAAACTGCTTGTTGTGGTCATCAAACCATTCCTGAACCATTTCTGCTTTGTGGCATGGCACATTATCCTTCTGAAAGAGACCACAGACATCAGGGAATACCGTTTCCATGAAAGGGTGTACATGGTCTGCAACAATGTTTAGGTAGGTGGTACGTGTCAAACTAACATCCACATGGATGGCAGAACCCAAGGTTTCCCAGAAGAACATTGACCAAAGCAGGACACTGCCTCCGCCGGCTCACCTTTTTGCCATAGTGCATCTTGGTGCCATGTTCCCGATCCGGACTGACTGAGGTCTCCCAGTCAGGAAATCCAGGATCCAGTTGCAGAGAGAGGTGTTCAGGCCCAGCAGGCTCAGCTTCTCAATCAGCTGCTGAGGGATGATTGTGTTGAATACTGAACTGAAATCTATGAACAGCATTCAAACGTAGGAGTCCTTACAGTCCAGGTGTGTGAGGGCCAGATGGAGGGTTGTGGTGATGGCGTCATCTGTGGAACGGTTAGGACGATACGCAAACTGCAAGGGGTCCGTGGATTCTCTGGGCGTGTGCACGCTTCGCCTCTCTGATGGCTCGGGACAGTTTGGCCCTTGCTATTTTTAAGGTGACCCTGTCCCTTGATCTGAAGGCAGAGTCTCTTGACTTCAGGAGAGCACGCACTTTCGCAGTCATCCACGGCTTCTGGTTGGAGCGTGTTGTCATGATCTTGGAGATGGTCACGTCATCGATGCACTTCCCGATGTAGCTGGTCACTGATGCCGTGTATTCCTCCAAGTCAATAGAGTCGCCGTTGGTTGCAGCCTCCCTAAACATGTCCCAGTCAGTGCACTCAAAACAGTCCTGAAGAGCAGAGATGGCTCCTGCTGGCCAGGTTTTAACCTGTTTCAGAACCGGTTTAGAGCGGTCTGACGAGTGGTCTGTATGCTGGAATCAACATAACAGAGATGTGGTCTGAGTAGCCGAGGTGGGGGCGGGGCTCCGCATGATACCCGCCGGAAATGTTTGAATAAACAAGATCCAGCGTGTTCGCCCCTCTCGTAGCAAAGTCCACATACTGATGGAATTTAGGGAGCACTGTTCTGAGATTTGCATGATTGAAATCTCCGGCGATGATAAACAGTCCGTCGGGGTGAGCATTCTGCAGCTCGCTAATAGCTCCGTACAGCTCACACAGAGCCTGCTTAGCATTAGCGCTGGGTGGAATGTACACTCCGATAATGAAAGTAGTGGTGAATTCCCGGGGTAAATAAAAAGGTCTGCATCTAACAGTCACAAACTCCACTAGGGATGAGCAGTAGTTAGACACAAGCACAGAGTCCTTACACCATTCCGTGTTGATGTAAACACACACACCACCACCGCGAGTCTTACTGCACAGAGCTGCATTCCTGTCGGCACGAAACACGGTTAGTCCGGCTAGCTGAATGGCGGCGTCCGGAACTCTGTCGCTGAGCCACGTCTCCGTGAAAACAAAGACGCAGCAGTCTCTGAACTCACGCCGTGAAGTTCGCTGTAGTCGGATGTAGTCCAGTTTATTATCCAGTGAGCAGACGTTGGACAAGATGATGGAAGGGAGTGCCGGCTGGCTAGGGTTGTTTGTTAGCCTAGCACGTACACCCGCCCGTTTACCGCGCTTCCGCTTCCTCGAACACCGTTTGCGACGTCCTCTCTCCCGGCCACCGGCATCAGGCGACGCCGAGGACTGAAGGCCTGGACTTCGCAGCAAGCCGAGTTCACGAAGTTTGCAGAGTAGTTCATCATGCAAGTTAGTAACTGCATGATTTCTGTACCGTAATATCGTCTGGCGGTCGTATACATGAACACCACTGTCTTTGGCGTCCAAGCACTTTAAATTTAGCGCTAAAACAAAAAGAAAGCACCATATTGGTTCTGGAGTGGCTGCTGCGTGCTACTGCCGCACCGCGATCTTAAAAAGCAATTTCATTGCTGTTTACAAAGACAATATCTATCTATCTAGCTAGCTGGCTAGCTATCTAGCTATCTAATGTGCACATTAGTAATACTACTGTAGTAATATAGTGCCACTAGAAACACTGCACCAGTAAGGACAAAGTACAAGTAATGTAAAGTATACAAATCACACACTAAACACAAGGTGCAGAAGTGCATTATAGATAGTTGCAGTTTAATGTAAAGTGTCTGTGTGTAATTAAGAGTTCAATAAGGCAGGTACACAGGTTTACAAAATGGACGAGGTCTGAGCTTGTTTAGGACATAGATCTCCTGTAGGAATAAAGTATGTGAGTGTCTATTGACTTGGTTTTGGTTTATTGTCCTGGTCATCTCTAGAAAAGGAAAGGTCTGCAATGACATGATTCCATTATCTCAACCTGTTCTGAAAAATAAATAAAGTCCTGTAGTTTTTTTTTTTTCTTGAAGTAAATGTAGCACCAAACTGGAAAATTATAGAGGATGTCACGGTTGGCTTAGTGATGGACATGTTAAACTGGACCAGAAATTGGCCACAGAAATGGTTCAGCTGGTCAGGAAGTTCAGGGTGAAGGTCAGTTGGTGATAAGAGGCAAGCTATTTTAGAGTCCTTTCCAGACTTCGTGTTTAGTAGTAAAAAGTTGCACCAAATGTGAAGGTAACCTAATTGTTTCTTTTAGTGTTAAAAGCTGTACTAAAGTTTATATTGTTACGACCAATTAAAATATCTGTAATGCTTATGTTGTTAGAATCGTACACATTCAGTTTTCAACTCACGAACCCACAGTACTGAGGCACTTACACTATATCACTAACAACACACAATGACAATAAACAAGTTCATTCAGTCATTAAATTGCTCGATTTTGTACGAATATCTATTTTCAGCTGCTCTGATTCCATTTTCTGCAGAGTATATGGCTTCTTTATATGCTTACTGACTACCAGAACTTTTAGTCCATGACCTAGTGAAGTAGCCTATGTGTATATTTTTAAGAAAAAGAAGCCATTATTTATCACATATCCATAACAGCACAGTTAAATTCTATAGATAAATGATATAATAAATGCTGTGCACCAAATAACTGTGCTTCTTTCCTACTTTCCATCATCACCTGTCCAGGTATTGCAGCTCGGCTCAGAAATCCTGCCTCAGTATAAACAGGAGACTCCAAAGACGCCACCGCACATCATCCTACACTACTGCGCCTTCAAGACCACATGGGACTGGGTCATCCTCATCCTCACCTTCTACACAGCCATCATGGTTCCCTACAATGTCTCATTCAAGACTAAGCAGAATAACGTGGCATGGTTGGTGGTGGACAGTGTAGTGGATGTCATCTTCCTGGTAGACATAGTCCTCAACTTCCACACTACATTTGTGGGGCCAGCTGGTGAGGTCATCTCTGACCCCAAGCTGATTCGCATGAACTACCTGAAGACATGGTTCGTCATTGACCTGCTGTCCTGCCTCCCATATGACGTCATCAATGCCTTTGAAAATGTTGATGAGGTCAGTCACTAATTTATTCACTAATTGATCAAGGTGACATAGTAGAAAAGTTTTTTTTTTTTTTTAATGTGTAACTTATAAACAAAAAAATGTGTTTTAGTTTGTTGAAGTGTATCAGTGAAGAACTCAAAATCAGTTACAGTGTACATTGATCATAACAAAAAAAAGTTCTGATAATAATGCAATGAAAAATGTGAAATAATTATTGATTACTGATGTTTTCTAGCAGTGTGTTAGCAGTGAAATACTCTGGAAAGGTCTTGAAATAGTTTGCTTTAGAAAAAAACACTACAATATACAAACCAAACCCATCCTAGTATTTAATCAAGCCTAATAAAGTTGGTTTAATGGTGTGCAATGTATTAGCAAATCTCTTTTTTTATTTTCATGATTGCAATTTGATAAATAATTATTAAATGCTAATTAAATGCTAATGTAATGCTCCAGTGCACAAAAGCCTTTAAATTGTTTCTTTTATTTACTTTTTATTTACTCTTTGTTATTTATTTATTCTGTTGTATAACTTTCATAACATTAAAGTAATGACTGACAAAAATAGCTTTATAGAAATATACAAATATAGAACATTTTAAAGTCAGAGATGACAGTGGTGATGGTGATATGAGGAAGAAACCTGGAGAGGAACCGGACTGAAAAGGAAACCTCATCCTCATCTGGGTGACACCAGAGAGAACATGCACTATTTTGGCAAAAGTTTTGGGACACCCCACTATTTGCACTCTCTGCTCTAATTCATCCAGAAGGTGTTCTATGGGGTTGAGGTCAGGACTCTGTGCAGGACAGTCAAGTTCCTCCACACCAAACTCACTCATCCATGTCCTTATGGACCTTGCAGTGTGCACTGGTGTGCAGTCATGTTGGAACAGGAAGGGCACAAAGAGCACAAAAGTGTCCAAAAATGTCTTGGTATGAAGCTGAAGCATTAAGAGTTCCTTTCACTGGAACTAATGGGCCGAGCCCAACCCCTGAAAAACAACACCTGAATTCAGTGATGTGGAGGGGTGTCCCAAAACTTTTGGCAATAGTGCTGATTGTTACTCTTCTGGAACTGTGAACTATATGAACAGGAAGTGCAGTTGTGTAACCAGGAGATTTGTAGAGTGCAAAACTGTTTGTATCAATTGCAATCTCCGTGTATTCGATGGTACTGTCCACAGCAATCCCATACATTTCCAGGTGATAAGACTAAGCAGAAGTGGGGCATCAGGATGTACCAGAAGAGCAGAAGGTTTCAGAACATCAGTGCTTCACTTCACTAATGCGTTTGTAGGTAGATTGGCATTTCCCCACAGCCATGTCCCAAAATCTAGTGGAAATCTTTCTCAAAAAAAAGTGAAGGTTATTATAACAGCAACAGGAGAATAAATCTGGAATGGGATGAAACCAGTACACACATATGGGTGTGATGATCAGGTGTCCACAAACATTCCTGTACATTTAAATAAGCCACACCTCCTTTGCTGAAACTGGCAAGTAGAGATGCAACCCCTCCTTTATTCAGAGTGATGAGAGGAAGGGAGTGTGGTGACTTCAGGTAGCCGAGCAGCCGTGTATTAAATGTGACATCAAGACTCTTCTCTGTCCTGCACCTGATGAATAAACTGCCCCTAACTGCCCAAACAGAGTCGTCTGCCTGTTCACTAAACACATACATTAACTAAGACCTCAACAAGCTATCTGCGGTAAATCATACGAATCGCTCTCTCTCCAGAGTTTATAATAAATGAGAGATGAAATGAAAGGTTGGAGTGGGTTTAGATTATAAAGGCAGAGTGTCAGTATGTAGATGAGGTCAGTAGTGTACACTCTCCAGCTCTCAGGACATTCATGTGAGAGTGTTAGAGGTTTCTCACTGGGTCACTGTTCTGTACTTCATGCTTTAGGATGAAATGTACTTGTGTTTATCATTTCACTTATTTTATTTTTTTTCCTTTTCCCATCCCTGCTTTTATCTTCCATTGCGTGTGTTTCTTTTTGAGGAACAAATGAAGAACTGGGACCATCACGATGTCACTCAAGTAGGCTTTTCTTTTTCCAAAATTCAGAATTTGATTGCTCTTAGTGATTAAATTGATGTCAGAATTCCAAGTGAAAGGAGAATGAAGACACCGCTGTCCTTTACTGGACACTGACCTCATTGATGCAGTACAATTCAGTCTTATATTTATTTAAACAGGATCAGAAAATAAGAACACTTTATACATGGAATGTTTCTATCAAAATAATGATCAGAACTTAATCTGTTACAGATCCATAAACATCATGAATAAATTATTTAATTCTTCAAGTGTGTGTAAAAAACAAACCACACAAGATTTCTGAAAATGATCTAAATTTTAGATCTGATGATCGTTTAAAAAATGACATGATTTTAGACAGAAGATCAACACACTTATCAGCAGTTAAAATACATGAGAAATGTGTGTGTGTGTGTTTGGGAGTGTGTATGTGTGTGTGTGTGTGTTCTGGTAGATGATCTCTCAAATAACATTTTTAGATATGTTTAAATCACAGTAAAAGTCATTAACACCCCATAAAACCCCTGTGTGTGTGTGTGTGTGTTGTTGTTGTTGTGCATCTGTGAGCTGCTATAATAAAAATCTCCCAGCGTTCAGTCTGAAGAGTTCTTAGAGCAGCTCCTGAAAGTGTGAGAGGTTTTTAGCCCTGAGTCTCTACACACATCCTGGTGTTATTTTTACACACACTACACAACGCTTGGCTGCACACACACACGCAACACACACCTTCTACTGATACACAAAAAAAATCACAGTAGTGGATTACAAAGACATTACACAACATGACATCTTACTGACTACTCACTGTTCAGTATTAGAAAGCAGGATGTGTGTGTGTGAGTGTATATATTAACACGTACACACACACACACACACACACACTGTACTGCTGCTATATAAATGATCTGTGCTGTCAGCAGGCAGCTCAGCAAACTTTACTGTGTATTTTTAAATATGAACAAAATACACAAGGACAAAAAAGCTTTTCTGTTTCAGGAAAACACACACACACACAAACAGTTTTTCAATTCTGTTTTTATTTATTAGGGTCTGACTAACAATTGTGTCTCTCTCTCTCTCTCTCTCTCTCTCTCTCTGTAATGCTGTCTGTCTTTCCCTCATCTCTCTTAAGCTTACTTTCTGCTTTGTTTTTTCTCTCTCTCTGTATCTATACCTGGTGTTGACTCTGTGTCTCTCTGTCTGTCTCTCAGGGTATCAGCAGTTTGTTCAGTTCATTGAAGGTGGTCCGTCTGCTGCGTCTGGGCCGAGTTGCACGTAAACTGGATCATTATATTGAATATGGTGCTGCTGTGCTGGTACTGTTGGTGTGTGTGTTTGGTCTCGCTGCACACTGGCTCGCATGCATCTGGTACAGTATCGGAGACTATGAGGTCATCAATGAGGAGACAAACGTGGCACGTAAGGACAGCTGGCTGTACATGCTGGGCGAGACGGCAGGCACACCGTACCGCTTTAATGCCACGGGCACGGGTAGATGGGAGGGTGGCCCCAGCAAGGACTCCGTCTACATTACTTCACTATACTTCACCATGACCAGTCTCACCAGCATTGGCTTTGGCAACATTGCACCCACCACCGATGGAGAGAAGATCTTCGCAGTGGCGATGATGATGATTGGATGTGAGTAATACGAGACTTATAAACTTTTTCATCAGCATATTAACTGAGTTTTGTGCCTCTTGAGGTGTTCATGTTTCATACTCATTCTTACAAATTTTTTCTTAATGGGCATGATGGTGGTGATGATGATGATGATGATGATGTAAAAATAAGTGACAAAAAAATCCTTAAGTAGCATTGAGTATCCCTTTTTATCCAGGCATGAGATCGGCACTGAAAGTTAAGCCTTCAGTAGCAGGGTTTGCTTCCTGCTCAGGATTCGAAACTGAGCATGGGAACTAATAATTAATCTAATCTAATATTTGGTGCTGAAGCACAAAGTTCCATGAATTTTCTCAGGAAGTGCCAGTGTTCAGTGCAACAGTGGTAAAACCCAGCAGAGCTTCTCTGTCTGAAGCCAATTACATTCTTCACAACGAATAAGAATAAAAACTTTAGTTTACACATTGCTGTCCTCTAAACACATGTGACTTGTGTTTGGTGACTCAGTGACTAAATGTGAAATGACAGATTTATTCTCTATAAGCATTAATAACAGCTGAGGCAGTAAAAACACTCACATCACACTACCATGAGGACAAAAACAGATATTTAAAGGCTCGTGGAATTCAGCATGATAGGTTTTAATAATTTGTTGTATAATATTAACGTAGTATTGTGTGTAAATGTGGACTGAGATGAAATCATGCAAAATCTAACAGAACTTTACAGAAAGGTTTGTTTTAATCTCACGCTGATGACCAGTCCAGCGTTACTCTCTCTGTTTTTAACTCTCAATGCTGAGAGAAGCATGTGGGTTTTCTCCACACTGAAAGACTTTGGTGAGTTTACAGATGTGTGAAGACTGAGACCTGAGTGTGTTCAGTCCATGTCAGAGACCAGGAAAGGACGGAGTCTGAACTGAGACAGTAAAGTTAAACTAAATTGACTCCAAGCTCAAATATACCTCAATATATTAATCACTTAAGCTCATGTTGGTTTAATCAATAAATCTCAAATCTTAAGCTGTGAATACAAACACAATTTTATTAGTTATGTGTTAACTTTTAACAACTAATTTTACTAACTACTATAATTATATTCCAATGATTTACTCCAAACAAAATAGAAATAGCCTTTATTTGTCACATATACATTACAGCACAGTGAAATTCTTTCTTCACATATCCCAGCCTTGGAGGTTGGGGTCAGAGCGCAGGGTCAGCAGAGAGGGTTAAGGGCCTTGCTCAAGAGCCCACCAGTGCTGGGGCTTGAACCCCTGAGCTTCTGGTCAATGACCCAGAGCCTTAACCACTTCAGCCACCACCACCATATTGCACTGTAAAAAAAAAGAAAATTTAAAAAATAAGTATTGAAATTGTAGTAAGTAAGCTTACTTTTACTTTCAGTTTGTTTACATATTTCACTATTATTATCATTGTTATTCTAAATACTAACTTAATTTTAAACTTTATCATTTTATTCTGTTTCTATATTTCTGTAAACATGCTATTCAAACATTTAATTTAATTGAGTTAATTTTTAAAAAGTTCTCAGGCATTTATTAAAGAGAAATAAACAGTGAGTAATACATAAACAGCTTTATCTAACATAGCAGGAAAACATTCGGCCTCACGAACAGATGATAAAATGGACTCTGACCTTTCTATGTGCTTTTTTTTTTACACCTGTTGATGAAAGTCGGAAGTTTCCTCTAATTCTTTTGTTGAAGTTTTGCAGAATTTGTGCGTTATCTTTATTTTTTAAATGTCTTCCTGCACATGAACTTTGTGGTTCAAATAAACGAACTGAAGAATCAAAAAGGTTAAAGATATTTTTAGAAACATGTAGAGTTGTGCATGTGTATACTGTACAACCTCCCGGTCCTGACCACACACAGTTTCAACTCATGCGCCATTTCAGGGAAATAAAAATAGTGAAAATAAGCTAATAATAATAATAATAATATTAATAATAATAATAATAATAATAATAATAATAATAATTATTATTATTATTATTATTATTATTATGATTATTATGATTATTATTATTATAAGTGAACTTTTTTACAGAGGCCTTGAATTATCTCAGAAATAAGTTCTGTCAAATATTTTCCACACTTGTTAGAGTCCAAGTCACAACCAATTCCAAATGATCGTGAGACTTGGAGTCTTGGACTCCAACAGAACACTGAGTGTGTGGACTCTCACATACTGGAGCGATTTTAACTCTGCAGGGGCAGGAGGTTTTTCCTCTCATATGAGAGTCTGGTTTTTACTTTCAGGCTGAACAGAGTGGATGATTTTTTCTCTCATGATGTTAACTTTAACTCAATATTAATTGCCTTGGACAAGGCAAGACGCGTGGAGTGAGCTGTACTCCCTAGGGTTGAAGCCACACAGTGCACCTCATAAGCTTAGGAGATAGCTACCACTACATTGGGGACCGAATCGCTTTTGTTGTGGCCGCCAAGGCAGACGAAAAAGGAGAGGACTTATGCCTTGCGCTCGAGCAATAGGTGTAGATCACAAAAACCCGAACTGCAATTCCCCGAGCCTCAGCCCCTGCCTCAGCAGGAAGCCTGCTTCCTGATCATGTGCTCTGGAGTGTAAAAAGCTCTCAGCGAGAGAAATCTGGTATCTATCTAGATAGATAGGTAGATACTTTATTCATCCCAAATGGAAATTGAAAGCTTCCAGCAGTATCCACAAGCACAGGTAACATACCGCTCATCATTGCCCACATCGAGCTCCTCAGAGTCCGATAAAGACAATAATTCCTCGTTCGGTTCGAGAGAAATCGCAAAACGAGCTCCCGGAGCCGAAGTGGGAAAATCTGAGTCGGGAGAGAGTGAAAGAGAAAGGGGATCACCCGTATCTTGTTCCACCTCCACTAACTCGACCCGCGAGACCCAGGATCTAAGTCAGCGTGCTGCTTCAGCAAACGAGGGTCAGAGTCACAAGGTGCAGGCGCTTGGCTGGAGAATATAGCCAAGCGAGAGTGGAGTTTATGGAGAGGAAATGTTTTGCAGTGCATGTAGTCGGCTCCCTCGAGAGACTCGCATGCATGCTCCACTATCAAACAGCACAGAAAAAGTGCGAGTTATCCCCTGAAATGTATCGCGGCACAGAGCACACACTTTCTGAACATGCCATCTTTCCTAATCTTTTATATATATCTTCTTTTTCCCTAGTCTAGACAGACAGGACAAATAATCCACACAAACAAACACGGAGCGCTTCCTGAAGACATAGATGCCCTTTTATGGTCTCGCTCACGTGACCTACCCAAGCCGATAAATCTGCGTGATTTTACACAGAGCTTCAGACACAACTTCCACATAGAAACGTTCCCATAGCGTCAGGTATGATGCAGCATCCAGTTCCCTTGAAAGGGAACCACAAGTTATTAAATATTCTGTTACTGACCACTGTGTCTGCCTCTGACCAGTGTAAAAAACTCACTTTGCGTTCACTGTATTCTTTCTCTCTCTCTCTCTCTCTCTCTCTCTCTCTCTTTCCCCTTCTCTGTTTTTGCCAGTGAAACTCTTACTGATCTGACATAAGAAGTGATTTTTGCCGTTATATTATTTCGTGTAAATGGCATTTTAAAATAAAAAAATCTTTAAAAGCTGTTCCTAAATGTTCTGCTGTTTCTGACTCCTGCTGCCCCACCATGGGATGATGTGCAGAGGATCTAATTTAGAGAAATTATAACTGAGATACACTCTTTCATCACCTGTGTGTGTTTTAAAGAGACTAAGATTTTAATGACACACAAAAAGCTTTGGAAGACATTACATTATATAACCTCAGGTTAGTTTTAATAAATCTTCTTACAAATAGAAATGTTAAAACTAATCTCAGAAGGTATGAAGCTGATTTTTTATTTTTTTTTTAAAACAACACTGAAGTGGATGACGCTTTCAGGGACAGATTTGCGTACAGCTCAGGCTTCTATGTGCCATATGTAATGAACTGTATCAGGTGAACTGTACATATGCTGAAAATAGTGAAAATATTATTAGTAATACAATTAAGTAAAGAAAAAAATAAAAGAATGAGTTAGTAAATGTAAATTTAATGCAGCAACGCGGCACAGTACTTCAATAATAATTAATCACAGACCAATATGAACTGATTAAAGAAGCGGAATGTGGTGTGGCTCCTGTTCGGTTAGAATGAAAACCTGAGGTCTCACCAGCACTTGCGAGTGTGTCAGTAAGCAGGTGAGCATTTAAAGATCTCAGAGTATGGAACAAGCAAGGTAGATAAATTGACATAGCCATGCAGGAACTGCAACACCAGAAGTAGAGTTTTGTACTGTATACATAAACAAACAGGAGGTGATGGGTTACTGTGCTCCAGAATGGGTCGGAACTGGAGTAGCAGAGTTCTGAACATACTGCATCTTGTCCAGAATCTGGCGCATACTCACCTGGACCAGGAGTAATGAAAGAACAGCACTGGAACATCTGTCATATAAAGAAAAGGGAGGAATAAAGTCTACCTGTGATTTTAGGATGAGATTAGGGTGATGCCAGATTTCTACCCTGAGATGAGGTGGAGAAAATAATAAAACCAGGCTTACTTTAGTGCTTTTTCTGTTAAAAACAGTTTAACATAAGGAAAAATATTATATTGTGTGTGTATATATATATATATACACTACTCAAAAAAAGTGAAGGATATTGAAATTTTCTGGTTCCATTAGAATTGGTATTTAAACAGTCCTCTTCATCATGCTGTTCACATTCTGACATCATGAGACCAAGACCACACCTAACAACTGATCAACAGAACCTCACCATTGTGAGGCTTCAAACAGGATGTTCTCAGAGGGAAGTGGCCACTGAGCTTAGAGTGTCACAGAGTGTCATCAGCAGGTTGGGACAGAGATACAGAGAGACTGGAAGAGTCACAGAAAGGCATAGAAGTGGACGTCCTTTGGCCACATCCCACGTTGATGACCGCTTCATTGTGAACAGTGCCGTGCGGAACCGGCAGGAGCCGCCCTTCAAGAAGAGTGGAGTGCCATGCCTCAGCAGACAATAAGTCGACTCGTGAACAGCATGAGACGTCGTGGTCAAGCTGTAATTGATGGTCAAGGGCACATGACAGATTATTGAGACATTGAGATTTTTTGTTGTGGTATACCCACCACTGTTGTTGGATTTTGTTTCAGTAAATTGTTTGAGATGAGGAAATCACCATTGCAGCTTCTACTTAAATGCCCTACTTTCATGATATAATATCACTGTAGTGTGAACTTTTTACATTTTCCATAAATTTTCCCCAAAAGCCAAATATCCTTAACTTTTTGTGAGTAGTGTATATACTGTATATAGGGCTTGGCATGGTGATAAAATTCTGAACACAGCTCCAAAATGCATTCAATTCAGTTAAAATGTTTTATATTCAGAATGCAACAACAGTGCTGTAGTGATTTAACAACTGATGCTTAAACTAGTAGGGGTGTGGCTTAGTGGGAGTCTGCACTGGGAGGGGGTGTGGCTTAGTGAGAGTCTGCATTAGGAGGTGGTGTGACCTAGTGGGAGTCTGCAATGGAAGGGGGTGTGGCTTAGTGGGAATGAGTAAGAGAGGCAAAGAAAGTATGAGAGAAAGATAGAGAGAGAGAGAGAAGTGAGACAGAGAGACAAAGAGACCTGAACACAAAAATGGAACCCGTTCACAGTTGATATGTTAGCTCTGTACTTTGTGTAGTTTTTTAGACAAAAACTGAATGTTGCATAGTTGTGTATTTGATGAGGATAGTAGGATAGGAGAGTCAGGCTGTACATAGACAGAGGTAGTCACATTACTTCATCTTTTATGGATTATTTTACACCCTTCACCTCAGCAGTAACTGGGTTTACCCGCGGACTCTAAAAACACTGATAAAGTCTACAGCCTTTTTATTGTCATTTTAAGCATGTACAGCATCTCCAGGACACAGCTGTGCTGTGTGTTTTTATGTTTATGCTGCATTTGCATGGATCTTGTTAGACCTAAACTTAAATCAGCCTGTCCCTCAGACTGGACCGTTAGTCGTGTGTGTGGTTTGTAATGAAAGTCAGCACACAGATTCGTCCTGCTTTGCTGTAATGCGCTCGGCTGGTCACTGATTACTTGTGAATAGCGTCTACAAAGGAATCAGAGACCTCATTTCTGGGAACTGGAGTGTGTTTCAAACACAACCAAGTCATTTTCTGCTGGCAGATCAAATAACCAGCAGGGCAAACAGTCAGACTTCATCTGGAAAAACCCCACAGCAAGGGATGTGGAACTCCTGTGCACTTAGGAATAGTGGAGATTCATTAACATTATTCATTACAGTGAATTCAAATCCTTTTGATCCTGTTAGTGATTCTACCTAATTTTAATATTCAGATGTGTGTAGTGAGTTAATACACATTGAAGTAACTGTATAAAAGCATTTTAAAGTGAATTAATTCAATTCAATTCAAATCAATTTTATTTGTATACCGCTTTTATCAGTGAACATTGTCTCAAAGCAGCTTTACAGAACATAAGAAACAAAACGCACAGTGCAAAAAGTCCTAGATGTTACACAAAATCATCCCCAGTGAGAAGCCTGAGGTGACTGTGGCAAGGAAAAACTCTCTTAATTTGGTATGAAGAAGAAATCCTGAGAGGAACCAGACTCAAAAGGAAACCTCATCTTCATCTGGTTGACACAGGAGAGTGTGATTATAAATCATTATAAACACAGGAGAGTGTGATTATAAATTATTCTAAACACTGAGAGTGGGATTATAAATCATTATAAACACAGAAGAGTGTGATTATAAATCATTATAAACACAGAGAGTGGGATTATAAATCATTATAAACACAGAAGAGTGTGAT
Source organism: Hemibagrus wyckioides (assembly GCF_019097595.1). Classification (NCBI taxonomy): domain Eukaryota; kingdom Metazoa; phylum Chordata; class Actinopteri; order Siluriformes; family Bagridae; genus Hemibagrus; species Hemibagrus wyckioides. Next base: position 31,045,584 of record NC_080718.1, on the reverse strand, counting down.
TATAAATCATTATAAACACAGAGAGTGTGATTATAAATCATTATAAACACAGAAGAGTGTGATTATAAATCATTATAAACACAGAGAGTGGGATTATAAATCATTATAAACACAGAAGAGTGTGATTATAAATCATTATAAACACAGAAGAGTGTGATTATAAATCATTATAAACACAGAGAGTGTGATTATAAATCATTATAAACACAGAAGAGTGTGATTATAAATCATTATAAACACAGAGAGTGTGATTATAAATCATTATAAACACAGAGTGTGATTATAAATCATTATAAACACAGAGAGTGTGATTATAAATCATTATAAACAGAGTTGGATTACAAATCATTGTAAACACTGAGAGTGGGATTATAAATCATTATAAACACAGAAGAGTGTGATTATAAATCATTATAAACACAGAGAGTGTGATATGAACAATATCCTTTCTGCAGTTATGTACAGTGTACAGTGTGTTGCAGAAACAGCATATTTAGAATGTTAGTGTGTGTATTAATTAGGAGGTTGTTGTCATCCTCGAAGTCCACATAGGGTTGACAGCGTTGCTTTGATATACCCAAATCCTCACGAAGCAGAATCCAGCTGAAGCTGATACATCTCCAGATGCCTCAGGATGGGTAGAATTCTACAAGGAACATTTTTCTCTGTAATGAATCTTTCCTCCTTTAAGCGGCAGTGTTCATGTATATTTGTAGTATTTGTTTATGGCAGTGCAGAGAGATTATCGGTAAGCGTGAGTTAACTGTTGGAACTCACTTTAAATTTTTATATTTCACAAAATTGTGCAAAACATGACAATATGTAATGTAGCTGAGTTTGTAGGAAAAGGAACCTGCCAAAACATCTCATACCATCAATAATATTATTATTACTGAGATTTCCTACTAAGAAACAAACTGTGCTGAAATCATGTAATGTAAATCATGTACTGCATCTGATGATAGGAGATGGAGGCGGTGTTAGAAGATGAAGGTGGTGTTAGGAGGTGAAGGTGGTGTTAGGAGATGTATAGAGATGTTAGGAGATGGAGGTAGAGATAGGAGATAGATGGCGTGGTCCGGTACCGCTGGGTTCAGCCATGTCTCGGTGAAGCAGAGAAGGTTGCAGTCCAGAATGTCTCTCTGGAAATTTACCCTAGTCCTGAGGTCATCAAGCTTGTTTTCCAGAGACTGGACATTGGCTAACAGGATACTAGGCAAGGGAGCTCTGTGTGCGCATGCTTTTAGCCAATTCCTGACGCCGGCTCGTTTGCCCCTCAGTCGCCGCTACGGATCGCGTTCGGCTAGCATGAGTCCGGATTTAGAAACGGCGGAGGTGGAGTTAGGAGATGTTTGGAGATAATGTGAGATGTATGAAGATGATGTTTGGAGTTAACAGTCAGTATAAAATTGCAGATGTTTTTTGGGAAATGATTTCAGACTTCTGTTCCAAACAAACACGAATTTTTAAATAGTCATGAATTCCTAATGTTCCTATGTTCAGTACTGAATCTGTCTCTTATTATGCACACACACACTCACCCACAGACACACACACTCAGCAGTTCTAAGTGTTTAGTAAGCAGAATGTAAGTAGACAGTATTCAGATCTAAGAGTTAAGGAAAAGATACAGTTTCAGCTCTGTAAAATCTTGAAGTTTAAAACTTCAGATTAAATATCAGTGTGTACATTTAGATTTAGAGAAGAGTTTTCTCTGTAGAGTAATGCACTTGTGATAAATACTCTCATGAACATTACACAGAGTTCTCAGTACTTTCTCAACACGTCTGAGGGAAACGTTAACATTCCTGATCTTCACACTCTCACATCCTCATACATCACTGAATGGCTACATGCTAGCTGCTAAATATTTAGCTTCCTCCCTAGCAGTGGTGAGGAGTCCTTCAGTCTCTATAATGTTACAGTTGCCTAGCAACTCATGACTTCACTCACTTGAGTGTATTGTGCATTCTGCTGTGAGATTACCAATGTGACGTTAGCACCAAGATAACATTAACATTAATTTACCAAAGAGTTACATCACTGCAGGAAAACACACTTAATGTTTATTTCTCTGAGGTGGTCACTCACTCTGACCGTTTTGTACAGTGTGTACAGGACATGTGTGGTGTCAGATACAGTGTAGTGTACATGAAGTGTGTATGGTGTAGGATACAGTGTAGTCTACAGAAAGTGTGTGTGTGTGTGTGTGTGTGTGTGTGGTGTCAGATACAGTGTAGTGTACAGGAAGTGTGTGTGGTGTAGGATACAGTGTAGTCTACAGAAAGTGTGTGTGTGTGTGTGTGTGTGTGGTGTCAGATACAGTGTAGTCTACAGAAAGTGTGTGTGTGTGTGTGTGTGTGTGGTGTCAGATACAGTGTAGTCTACAGAAAGTGTGTGTGTGTGTGTGTGTGTGTGGTGTCAGATACAGTGTAGTGTACAGAAAGTGTGTGTGTGTGTGTGTGTGTGTGTGTGGTGTCAGATACAGTGTAGTGTACAGAAAGTGTGTGTGTGTGTGTGGTGTCAGATACAGTGTAGTGTACAGGAAGTGTGTGTGTGTGTGTGTGGTGTCAGATACAGTGTAGTGTACAGGAAGTGTGTGTGTGGTGTCAGATACAGTGTAGTGTACAGGAAGTGTGTGTGTGGTATAGGATACAGTGCAGTGCAGTAGTTGTGTAATATGCAGTGCAGTAGTTATGTCCACACAGTTTCCCGACCTTGCTGTTAATTCATCGTAGTGTCTAGGGTGTAGAGAAACATTGACTCCAGTTAATCAGTTGCCTGATCAAGTTCTGTAGGGTCAGACGGCGAACCAATTATGCGTGATAATTCTGGTAAATCTCTCTGCAGTAGCAGATGTAAATGTACGCTTGATACGGTATCGAATTGCACATCTCATGTCTAAGACACATTTTAAAAGAAGATAGTGATCTGAGATAGCTTCCGACTGTGGAAGAGTGACTTCTTCTTCTTCTTTCTGCTTTTCCCTTCAGGGGTCTCCACAGTGAATCATCTCTCTCCACCTATCCCTATCTTCTGCATCCTCAACACTTACACCCACGAGCTTCATCTCCTCATTTATTACATCCATATTCCTCCTCTTTGGTCTTCCTCTTTTCCTCCTGCCTGGCAGCTCCATGTCCAACATTCTCCTACCAATATACTCACTGTCCCTCCTCTGGACATGTCCAAACCATCTTAATCTGTCCTCCCTAACTTTGTCCCCCAAACCTCCAACATGAGCTGTCCCTCTGATGTACTCGTTCCTAATCCTGTCCAACCGTGTCCCTCCCAAAGAGAACCTCAACATCTTCAGCTCTGTTACCTCCAGCTCTGACTCCTGTCTCTGTCTCAGTGACACTGCCTCTAAACCATACAGCATGGCCGGTCTCACCACTGTCCTGTACACCTTCCCTTTGATTCTCGCTGAAATCTTTCTATCACACAGAACTCCAGACACCTTTCTCCACCCATTCCAACCTGCCTGCACTCGCTGATTGTGGAAGAGTGACTATGTTTTCTATATCTAAACCGAATGTAAAAATGAGATCCAGAGTGTGACCTCCATTATGAGTGGGTCCTATTACATTTTGATTAACACCTAATGAATCTAACATGGACACAACTGCTGCTCTCAGAGGGTCTTCTGGCTTATCAAGGATTCAAGAAGCTTTATTGTCATTTCAACCACATATATCTGACGCAGTACAGAGTGAAACGAAACAATGTTTCTCCAGGACCTGGTGCTACAGAAACATACAACATGAAGATCAAACACAAGAACAACAGAAAGCTAGGACTGAAAGTTCGTCCAAGCCACATAAAATGAATGTTGAATTCTCCTACTATTAATGCTTTGTCTAAAGAAACAACAAGGTTTGAAATGAAATCTGAAAATTCACTGAGGAATTCAGAGTATGGTCCTGGGGGTCTGTAAATAACAATTAGTGGAACTGACTCTGTGAACTTATTATTAGTACTTGCATACGTTAGGTTAGTATAAAGAACTTCAAATATGTTGAATTGATGTCTGGGTTTTTGTGTGGCGCTTAGCTTATTATCATGAATAACTGCGACACCTCCTCCCCTGCCTGTTAGACGCGGTTGATGTATATAGCTATAGCCAGGCGGACAAGCTTCATTTAATGCTACGTACTCGATTTGTTTAATCCATGTTTCTGTTAAACAAAGAACACTGAACTCCTGATCAGTAATCAGTTCATTAATTATAAGTGTTTTAGTTGACAGAGATCTTATATTTAACAGTCCTAGCTTCAGATCAAAGGTGCTGGCTGTGCATTCACTATCATCTAGTTTTATGTTAATCAGGTTACTAAAACAAATTTTCTGATTGTTAAAACATTTTCGTTTGGTTCGGGGAACAGACACAGTCTCAATGTTATGAACCCTGAGTGACGACTTTTTGCAGCCAGCAGACGGTGGGATTAACCTGCTTGTCTGCTCCCTGGCCCTGGCCCTGGATTGTCACCGATTAACTAGATCTGCTCTAAGACTATGTTCTATGCTGCAAGAAATGAGAGCAGCACCCTCCCGAGTGGGATGGACACCGTTTAGTAGTTTACAGTGTAGTGTAGTGTACAGTGTAGTGTACAGTGCGGTGTACAGTGTGGTGTATAGTGTAGTTTACAGTTTAGTGTACAGTGTAGTGTACAGTGTAGTGTACAGTGTTTTGTACAGTGTTTTGTACAGTGTAGTGTATAGTGACGTGTAGTGTATACTGTAGTGTACAGTGTTTTGTAAAGTGTAGTGTATATTGCAGTGTATAGTGCAGTGTACAGTGTAGTGTAGTGTTGTTTAGTGTATAGTGTGGTGTACAGTGTAGTTTAATGTACAGTGTAGTATACAGTGTAGTGTCTAATGTAGTATAGTGTAGTGTATTATGTACTGTATAGTGTACAGTGTAGTGGAGTGTACAGTTTAGTATAGTGTATAGTGTAGTGTACAGTGTATAGTGTTTTGTACAGTGTAGTGTACACTGTAGTGTACAGTGTAGTTTATAGTGTATAGTGTGTTGTACAGTGTATAGTGTAGTGTACTGCATAAAGTAGTGTACAGTGAAGGGTATTGTGTACTGTAGTTTATAGTGTAGTGTATAGTGTACAGTGTAGTGTACAGTGTAGTGTACTTTGTGCAGTGTAGTATACAGTGTAGTTTACAGTGTAGTATAGTATATATTGTAGTATAGTGTACAGTGTAGTGTATAGTGCAGTGTACAGTGTAGGGTATAGTGTAGTGTACACTGTAGAGTACAGTGTAGTTTATAGTGTACAGTGATTTGTACAGAGTAGTGTACACTGTAGTGTACAGTGAAGGGTATAGTGTATAGTGTGTTTTACAGTGTATAGTGTAGTGTACAGTTTAGTGTACAGTGTAGTACATAGTGCAGTGTATAGTGTAGTTTACTGTTTAGTGTTGTTTACAGTGTAGTGTATAGTGTACAGTATAGTGTAGTGTATATTGTACAGTGTAGAGTGCAGTGTAGTGTACAGTGTAGTTTACAGTGTAGTATAGTATATATAGTAGTGTAGTGTACTGTGTAGTGTAGAGTACAGTGTAGTGTATAGTGTAGTGTACACTGTAGTGTAATGTACAGTGTAATGTACACTGTGCAGTGCAGTGTGCAGTGCAGTGTATAGTGTAGTGTACAGTGTAGTGTATTGTGTACAGTGTAGTGTACAGTCTACAGTGTGTTCAGTTAGTGTATAGTGTAGTGTACAGTGTAGTGTGGTGTACAGTGTAGTGTATTGTGTAGTGTAGTGTATTGTGTAGTGTATAGTGTACGGTGTAGTTTAAAGTGTTTTGTACAGTGTACAGTGTAGTGTACATTGTTTTGTACAGTGTAATGTACAGTGTAGTGTACACCATTTAGTCTACAGTGTAGTGTACAGTGTAGTGTATACTGTAGTGTACTGTTTAGTGTACAGTGTAGTGTATAGTGCAGTCTACAGTGTAGTGTACAGTGTAGTTTATAGTTCAGGGTACAGTGCAGTGTACACTGTAGTGTACAGTTTAGTGTACAGTGTAGTGTATTGTGTACAGTGTAGTGTAGTGTATAGTGTGGAGTACAGTGTAGTGTATAGTGTAGTGTACAGTGTAGTTTACAGTGTAGTATAGTATATATTGTAGTGTAGTGTACAGTGTAGTGTATAGTGCAGTGTACAGTGTAATGTACAGCGCAGTCTATAGTGTAGTTTACAGTGTAGTATAGTATATATTTTAGTGTAGTGTACAGTGTAATGTACAGTGCAGTATCCAGTGTAGTGTCAAGTGTAGTATATAGTGTAGTTTACAATGTAGTGTACAGTGTAGTGTATTGTGTACAGTGTAGTGTACAGTGTAGTGTACAGTGTAGTGTATAGTGTAGTGTACAGTGTAGTGTACAGTGTAGTGTACAGTGTAGTGTATTGTGTACAGTGTAGTGTATTGTGTACAGTGCAGTGTACAGTGTAGTGTATTGTGTACAGTGTAGTGTACAGTGTAGTGTACAGTGTAGTGTACAGTGTAGTGTATAGTGTAGTGTACAGTGTAGTGTATAGTGTAGTGTACAGTGTTTGTACAGTGTACAGTGTAGTTTATAGTGTATAGTGTAGTGTACAGTGTTTTGTGTAGTGTTGTGTACAGTGCAGTGTACAGTGTAGTGTATTGTGTACATTGTAGTGTACAGTGTAGTGTACAGTGTAATCTACAGTGCAGTGTCCAGTGTAGTGTATAGTGTAGTGTACAGTGTAGTGTACAGTGTAGTGTATAGTGTAGTGTACAGTGTTTGTACAGTGTACAGTGTAGTTTATAGTGTATAGTGTAGTGTACAGTGTTTTGTGTAGTGTTGTGTACAGTGCAGTGTACACTGTAGTGTAATGTACAGTGTGATATACACTATACAGTGCAGTGTACAGTGTAGTGTATAGTGTAGTGTACAGTGTATGGTGTTTTGTACAGTGTATAGTGTAGTGTACATTGTTTCGTACAGTGTATAGTGTAGTGTACATTGTTTCGTACAGTGTAGTGTACATATGTGTGTGTATGTGTGTGTGTATGTGTGTCTGTATGTGTGTCTGTGTGTGTGTCTGTGTGTGTGTGTGTGTGTGTGTGTGTGATATACAGACTCTTGCTGTCACGTCTGAGCAATATGTCCCAAAACCAGCTGAGTCTGTTACTCTGCATGCCAGGGCATCTAATCTCTCTATCACACCCACCCACACACCCACCCACACACACACACACACACACAGACACACACACACACACTCACACACACACACACACACAGAGTGGCTGCTGCTTCACCTTTGGATGAACACTTGGACGATCACTTCATCCTGACTAATAATATCATTTTTTTATCCAGTGAGTTTAAAATGGTCCAATTGTGGGCGAGTCTACCAAATCTGGCAACCCTGAACTATTACCACATAACCCACATCCCTGATGATGTCAATGTAAAATAACTGATCATTTTCACAAACAATGCAGAAATAATAGTGTTTTTATTCTGCAGTATAAAGCCGGTGTAAGTGTGTGAAGTTATTTGTCTGATGAACGAGTAAAAACCCTCACACTCATTCTGATCTATAAATTCACACAAAGACACTCAACTTCTGTAATTAAATACACACTTGCTAAATGTAGAGTTAGGGTTAATGAATATGAAGAACCTTGAGAGGCTGGAATATAATGATGTTAATGTAGTAGTGCAGTGTGAGAGTGTGATCACCAGTCACTCACACACAGGTCGGCTGTACGGTGTTATAGTGAATGGTGTGAATGATCTCCTGTAGTGTTCTCTGTGACATGAATCTGAGTGAGTCTTTTAGAGAATGAGTGACCACTGACTCTGTAGTGTGGTGTAGAGCAGGTCAGACGGATTGTCCAAACGTTTCCAGTTTGTGTCCAGTGATAGGTCCAGCTTTGAGAATTAGCTTGTTAAACCTGCAGGTGTTCCTGGTGCTGTTGCTGACCCCCAGCAGATCACAACACAGTAAACACACTCACCACCACAGACTGGTAGAAGATCTCCAGCATCTTGTTACAGACATTGAAGGATCTGAGCTTCCTCAGGACTTAGAGTCTGCTCATCCCTTTCCTGTATACAGCGTCAGTGTGGGTCCTCCAGTCCAGTCTGTCCTTTAAGTGGACACACAAATACTTGTAGTTATCAACAATTCCATCCTCCTTATGAGCTCAATCTAAAGTCCACCACCATCTCCCTGGTCTTCATCACATTTAGGAGCAGGTCATTCACCAGCCCAGAGTGTTATCCAATAGTGCCCTGTACTCCGACTCCTGTCTAGATCTCCTAGATTTTCATTCATGAGCTAGAACATTTCAATTCCAGTCAATTTATTTAAAGGGTGAAAGGGTAGCAATGACATCAATTTAGACACAAACAACTTCCCCCACATCCACCCAACCCACTGCCCCCCACCCCATCAGCACTGATTTTCAGTAGTATTGTGTTCTGCTGTAAAGAGAAATAAAAAAAGAAGAAAAAGAAATCTAATAAATATGAGAACTTTTCTTCGGGTTCTTTCAGGCTCGACATTTTTGTTAAACACTAAACACATTAAATGTAATCTAATCAGTTTAAAATTCCCTTGCAGTGTGTGTGTGTGTAGCTGATTAGATTTTTTCTGTAACACAATCCATTATTGACACTGCTAACCCAATGTAGAGAATCAGTTACTGCTCATTATTCCATTATTTTCCTTTACATCTTATTCATCTTCATCTTCTTCACTCCCCCCTGTTCCTCACTCACTACCATTCATCACATAAATCTCTCTTTCTCTCTCTCTCTGTCTCTCTCTCTCTCACCCCCCCTTTCTGTCTCACTCTCCCTCCCTCCCTCCCTCCCTCTCCCTCTCTCTCCCTCTCTCTCTCTCTCTCTCTCTCTCCCTCTCTCTCTCTCTCTCTCCCTCTCTCTCTCTCTCCCTCTCTCTCCCTCTCTCCCTCTCTCTCTCTCTCTCTCTCTCTCTGATGTTAGTGCTCACTCAGTCCTCAGTGGGTGTAGATCATGCGAAATGTCATGTCAGATGCTAACATGCAGTCATCATAACCACTGCATTGCCCTGCTAGCCATGCATGACCAAAGCCTCACTAACATCACAGCTAACATCACTGAAGTAGATGGACATTAAAATGCAAACTGTTAGCTAACATAAAATTATAGTTTAAAGTGATCATAAATTAACCACTGGTTCACAACATTTTATTTTCAGCACATAACTTCTCTTTTATTTTGTCGAAATGAGGATCAGATTTGTGTTGTTTGGCCACGCTTACATCTGATTCTGTACATCTCAGTTTAGACAGAAAATAAACAACATCTGACTGCAGTGTCGAATCACATCAGTGTCTTTATCAACATTTCTCTCTCTCTCTCTCTCTCTCTAGCTCTCCTCTATGCCACCATATTTGGTAACGTGACCACGATCTTCCAGCAGATGTACGCTAACACTAACCGTTATCATGAGATGCTGAACAGCGTGCGAGATTTCCTTAAACTCTACCAGGTCCCTAAAGGCCTGAGTGAGAGAGTGATGGACTACATCGCGTCCACCTGGTCCATGTCCAGGGGCATTGACACCGACAAGGTACAAAGCACCTGTGTCACACACACACACACGCGCACACACACACACAGCTGTGGAGTTGATATTCAGGTACATACAGTTTAGGCTTGTCTTGGTCCACAGGTCCTGCAGATCTGTCCTAAAGACATGCGAGCTGATATCTGTGTGCACCTGAACAGGAAAGTGTTTAAGGAACATCCTGCTTTCCGACTGGCCAGTGACGGCTGTCTGCGTGCGCTGGCCATGGAGTTCCAGACCGTCCACTGTGCGCCGGGGGACCTGATTTACCACGCAGGGGAGAGCGTCGACACACTGTGCTTCGTCGTCTCTGGGTCACTCGAGGTCATCCAGGATGATGAGGTTGTCGCCATACTGGGTGAGAGAGAGAGAGAGATAGAGAGAGAGAGAGACTGACAGCACAGTGTAGGAAGAGAATAAATGAAATTATTCCAGAGGCACAGAAAAACACAGAGTGAAACACACACACACACACACACACACACAAAGAGCCATTATCTCTCCCACATGTAAAACTTGGACAGATTGGATCTTCATAATCTGAGTTTGTGGACATGCTTTTATCTGATTAGACTGCATTAGCACACTAATTAAACTTAGCCAGGGTGTACAACGTGTGTGTGTGTGTGTGTTTAAAGCCAAGTGGCAATCATACCATCACTTTAAAAAGACAGGTCTGAGAAAAAGACAGGTCTGACCATGAGTGTGAAAAAAACACTTACAAGACTTAATGAACGCTTCCTTTTAATGATTCTCCTCACTGACCAATAAAGCGACAAAGACAACAAAACACAGAGGAGTATTTCTTCTCTCCTCACACACACACCTGTGAGCTGGTCCTGTGGGAGAACAGATCTGTGTTGTGTTTATTTACTCCACTGAGGGACAGAAGGAATATTTCTCCTGTCACAACGTCTCCGTCTCTGCCTGATATGTTAATCCTATACAGCCTGGGCTCATTAAGTATGTGTGTGTGTGTGTGTGTGTGTGATTGGTTTCTACATAGTAAAAGCCTGGCCGAATATTTCACTTGCTCCGTAATCAACAAAGTGGAAAGTGAAACGAACCGTCACCTGAATAACCAGACACTTCATTCAAGTTGATACACACGCACATGAGGCAGAGAGACAGACAGAGAGAATAACAGAGAGACAGACAAAGAGACAGACAGAGGAAGAGAATAACAGAGAGACAGACAGAGAGACAAACAGGGAGAAAAAGAGAGAGTTAGAAAGCAGATGAAGTGTTGGATAAATAAACAGACAGTTTGATGGAAAGATACAGAAAACTTGGTACAGACACAGGATTATACACCACATAATGTATATATAAGATATATATATATATATATATATATATATATGTGTGTGTGTGTGTGTGTGTGTGTGTGTGTGTGTAGGAAAAGGTGATGTGTTTGGAGATGTGTTCTGGAAGGAAGCGTCGTTAGCGCAGTCATGTGCTAATGTTCGAGCGCTAACATACTGTGACCTGCATGTGATTAAACGTGACGCTCTTCAGAAAGTTCTGGAGTTTTACACACCGTTCTCCAACCACTTCTCACGCAACCTGCTGCTGACCTACAACCTCCGCAAACGAGTGAGTCACACACACACACACACATAACGATGCTGATATTGCAGATGTTTAAAATGATATGCAAGCTGAAATATACATTGTGAGCTGTGTCAGGTGAAGTGAATAAGACTGATGATCTCCTCATCGTGGCCCCTGTTAGTGGGTGGGATATATTAGGCAGTAAGTGAACATTTGGAAAAAAGAACAAGTGTAAGGATTTAAGCGAGTTTGACCAAAAGGACCAAATTGTGATGGCTAGACCACTGGATCAGAGCATCTCCAAAACTGCAGCTCTTGTGGGGTGTTCCCGGTCTGCAGTGGTCAGTATCTATCAAAAGTGGTCCAAGGAAGGGACAGTGGTGAAACAGAGACAGGGTCATGGGCGGTCAAGACTCATTGATACACGTGGGGAGAGAAGGCTCTTACCTGGGGAACACATGGCACCAGGATGTACTATGGGAAGAAGGCAAGCTGGCAGAGGCAGTGTCCTGCTTTGGTCAGTGTTCTGCTGGGAAACCTTGGGTTCTGCCATCCTTGTGGATGTTACTTTGACATGTAGCACCTACCTAAGCATTGTTGCATGTGACCATGTACACCCTTTCATGGAAACAGTATTCCCTGATGGCTGTGGTTTTAGCAAGATAGTAGCCACAAAGCAGGAATGGTTTGATGACCACAACAATCAGTTTGAGCTGTTGACCTCAGGGCCTCCAAATTCCCCAGATCTCAATCCAATCGAGTATCTGTGGGATATGCTGGACAAACAAGTCCGATCCATGGAGGCTCCACCTCACAACTACTGCTAACATCTTGGTGCCAGATCCCACAGCACACCTTCAGGGATCTAGTGGAGTCCATGCCTCAATGGGTCAGGGCTGTTCTGGCAGCAAAAGGGGACCAACACAATATTAGGTCATTATGTTATGGCTGATCTGTGTATTTGACAGGTATGTGTGTTATTTGGTTTTGTAATGTGGATTTAGTCACAAATTTAATAATAAATGAATTGTGTATTCATGCTCCTGATGTTGTGTAATGAGCTCATGAGGTCAGTGTCATGCTGGAACTGTGTTTGGACTCGAAGTTCCTCTGAATTTGTGAAGCAACACACAGACCTGCTGTAACTTCATGCTTTATCTGAGAAAACATGAGAGAGAAGAAGAAACACTTTATAATAAAAACTCAGCTATGCAGGAAAGTTAGCACAACTTCAGTACTTCATTTTGTGTGTGTGTGTGTGTGTAACAGCATATGCTATAAAAATGGATGAATAAAGGAATAAAAACAGTGGAGTGATGATTGCAGAAAAAGAGGGTTGACAAGGCAGTCCTGCTAATGCAAACGTAACAGTTTTAAAGGTCATGACGTGCTCAGTGTGTGTGTGTGTGTGTGTGTGAGAGCTCTTTGCTCTCCAAGATTTTTATCTATTAGTCTCAAACATTACATACATTCAGCAGCAGTGATTACACTCTCTTTCATATCATTTTTTATTCACTGCTGTGTGTGTGTGTGTGTGTGTCAGTGCTGAAGTTTCACGTTGTGCAAGAAGGTGATGAGTGTGTGTAATGTGACGACAGTCAGCACAAACCACTAGCAGACAGTCTGTTCAGACACACACACACACACACACACACACACACAGGAAATCGGACACACAGCTGTTCCATTGTGATGGGGTATTGATGGAACAGCAGATTTATATCCTGAATATCAGACCATGGATCTGTTCAAGTCTCTCTATAATGAGCCGAAACCTGGAGAGGAACCAGACTGAACACCAGAGAGTGGGATTATAAATCATTATAAACACAGAGAGTGGGATTATAAATCACCATAAACACTGAGAGTGGGATTATAAATCATTATAAACACAGAGAGTGGGATTATAAATCATTATAAACACCAGAGAGTGGGATTATAAATCATTATAAACACAGAGAGTGGGATTATAAATCATTATAAACACCAGAGAGTGGGATTATAAATCATTATAAACACTGAGAGTGGGATTATAAATCATTATAAACACAGAGAGTGGGATTATAAATCATTATAAACACTGAGAGTGGGATTATAAATCATTATAAACACTGAGTGTTTATTTAATAAAACATCTCAAAGCTGTGTGCGGTTTGTAAATGAAGGTGCTGGTGTGTGTTTCTGGAAGAGATTTGGTGAGAGATATTCGCTTGTTAACTGCAACAAGACTCTTTGTGTGTTATTTTTGATGGATCATTCCTCGGACTCTATAAGTGGATAAAAATACACTCCTCTCCACAGAGAAGGTTGAAGCAGAGAATATTGTTATGATCTGTTCTGAAAACTGGCACAGTATGTGTGTGCTGCAGTAAAGCCTCACGCTGTTCTCAGGCATATGGAGGTAGGAGAATTCTGGCAGGATTAACCAGTATACAAAGGTATGTGTGTGTGTGTGTGTGTGTGTGAGCACTGATTACAGCTATGTAAGGAAACTTATAACACAGAACTCATTTGTGTAGCCAGTCCATTCTGCTCAGAGACCTTCTGACACAAACACACAAGTCTAATCCTACAAACCACTACACACTATTACACACTAATACACACTAATACACACTACACACCTGTCTGTCTGTCGGTCAGTCAAGTGAGTGTGTGTAGGCTTGATGAATTCATTCCTGAATACACTCCTGTCTGCTGTTCACACTGGTTCTTTACTAAGTTCTTATTCTGGTCTCCAATGGCAACAGGGTCGAAAGGCACTATGCACATGCACCTAATAAGCTAGTGTTTGTGTGTGTGTGTCCTTGTGCTGTGAAAACTGACTCTTTGAGGCATGGACTCTACAGGACCTCTGGTATGCTGTTGTGTCTGGCACTAAGATGTTATCAGCAGATCCTTTAAGTCCCCCAGAGCATCATCACCACGCTCCAACTGTTTAAGGACGAGGAACAATTTACAGATAAACCTATCTTTCACTACCACTCCATCACTATTACTCCTTCACTACCACTCCTTCACTATTACTCCTTTACTATTACTCCTTTACTATTACTCCCCCACTACCACTCCTTGACTATTACTCCTTTACTACCACTCCTTCACTATCACTCCTTCACTATTACTCCTTTACTATTACTCCTTCACTACCACTCCTTCACTCTTACTCCTTTACTATAACTCGTTTACTAGTACTCCTTTACTATTACTCCTTCACTATTACTCCTTCACTATTACTCCTTCACTATTACTCCTTCACTATCACTCCTTCACTATTACTCCTTTACTATAACTCGTTTACTAGTACTCCTTTACTATTACTCCTTCACTATTATTCCTTTACTATTACTCCTTTACTGTTACTCCTTTGCTAGTACTCGTTTACTAGTACTCCTTTACTATTACTCCTTCACTATCACTCCTTTACTATTACTCCTTTACTGTTACTCCTTTGCTATTACTCATTTACTATTACTCCTTCACTATCACTCCTTTACTATTACTCCTTTACTATTACTCCTTTACTATTACTCCTTTACTATTACTCCTTTGCTATTACTCATTTACTATTACTCCTTCACTATCACTCCTTTACTATTACTCCTTCACTATCACTCCTTTACTATTACTCCTTTACTATTACTCCTTTACTATTACTCCTTCACTATTACTCCTTTACTATTACTCCTTTACTGTTACTCCTTTGCTATTACTCGTTTACTAGTACTCCTTCACTATTACTCCTTTACTATAACTCGTTTACTAGTACTCCTTTACTATTATTCCTTTACTATTACTCCTTCACTATTACTCCTTTACTATTACTCCTTCACTATTACTCCTTCACTATCACTCCTTTACTATTACTCCTTTACTATTATTCCTTTGCTATTACTCCTTTACTATTACTCCTTTGCTATTACTCATTTACTATTACTCCTTCACTATCACTCCTTTACTATTACTCCTTCACTATCACTCCTTTACTATTACTCCTTTACTATTACTCCTTTACTATTACTCCTTCACTATTACTCCTTTACTATTACTCCTTTACTGTTACTCCTTTGCTATTACTCGTTTACTAGTACTCCTTCACTATTACTCCTTTACTATTACTCCTTTACTATTACTCCTTTACTATTATTCCTTTACTATTACTCCTTCACTATTACTCCTTTACTATTACTCCTTCACTATTACTCCTTCACTATTACTCCTTCACTATCACTCCTTCACTATCACTCCTTTACTATCACTCCTTTACTATTACTCCTTTACTATTACTCCTTTACTATTACTCCTTCACTATTACTCCTTTACTATTACTCCTTCACTATTACTCCTTCACTATCACTCCTTTACTATTACTCCTTTACTATTACTCCTTCACTATTACTCCTTTACTATTACTCCTTCACTATTACTCCTTCACTATTACTCCTTCACTATTACTCCTTCACTATTACTCCTTCACTACCACTCCTTCACTATTACTCCTTTACTATTACTCCTTTACTATTACTCCTTCACTATTACTCCTTCACTATTACTCCTTTACTATTACTCCTTTACTATTACTCCTTTGCTATTACTCATTTACTATTACTCCTTCACTATTACTCCTTCACTACCACTCCTTCACTATTACTCCTTTACTATAACTCGTTTACTAGTACTCCTTTACTATTACTCCTTCACTATTACTCCTTTACTATTACTCCTTTGCTATTACTCATTTACTATTACTCCTTCACTACCACTCCTTCACTATTACTCCTTTACTATTACTCCTTTACTATTACTCCTTCACTATTACTCCTTCACTATTACTCCTTTACTATTACTCCTTCACTATTACTCCTTCACTATTACTCCTTCACTATCACTCCTTCACTATTACTCCTTTACTATAACTCGTTTACTAGTACTCCTTTACTATTACTCCTTCACTATTACTCCTTCACTAGTACTCCTTTACTATTACTCCTTCACTATTACTCCTTCACTATTACTCCTTCACTAGTACTCCTTTACTATTACTCCTTTACTATTACTCCTTCACTATTACTCCTTCACTATTACTCCTTCACTAGTACTCCTTTACTATTACTCCTTTACTATTACTCCTTCACTATTACTCCTTCACTATTACTCCTTTACTATTACTCCTTCGCTATTACTCCTTCACTATTACTCCTTCACTATTACTCCTTCACTATTACTCCTTCACTATTACTCCTTTGCTATTACTCATTTACTATTACTCCTTCACTACCACTCCTTCACTATTACTCCTTCACTATCACTCCTTCACTATCACTCCTTTACTATCACTCCTTTACTATTACTCCTTCACTATTACTCCTTTACTATTACTCCTTCACTATTACTCCTTCACTACCACTCCTTCACTATTACTCCTTCACTATTACTCCTTCACTATCACTCCTTTACTATTACTCCTTTACTATTACTCCTTCACTATTACTCCTTCACTATCACTCCTTCACTATCACTCCTTTACTATCACTCCTTTGCTATTACTCCTTCACTATTACTCCTTCACTATCACTCCTTCACTATTACTCCTTCACTATCACTCCTTCACTATTACTCCTTTACTATTACTCCTTTACTATTACTCCTTTGCTATTACTCGTTTACTATTACTCCTTCACTACCACTCCTTCACTCTTACTCCTTTACTATAACTCATTTACTAGTACTCCTTCACTATTACTCCTTCACTATTACTCCTTCACTATTACTCCTTCACTATTACTCCTTCACTACCACTCCTTCACTATTACTCCTTCACTATTACTCCTTTACTATTACTCCTTTACTATTACTCCTTTACTATTACTCCTTCACAATTACTCCTTCACTATTACTCCTTCACTAGTACTCCTTCACTATTACTCCTTCACAATTACTCCTTCACTATTACTCCTTTACTATTACTCCTTCACTATTACTCCTTTGCTATTACTCATTTACTATTACTCCTTCACTACCACTCCTTCACTATTACTCCTTCACTATCACTCCTTCACTATTACTCCTTTACTATCACTCCTTTGCTATCACTCGTTTACTATTACTCCTTCACTATTACTCCTTTACTATTACTCCTTCACTATTACTCCTTTACTATTACTCGTTTACTATTACTCCTTCACTACCACTCCTTCACTATTACTCCTTCACTATTACTCCTTTACTATCACTCCTTTGCTATCACTCGTTTACTATTACTCCTTCACTATTACTCCTTTACTATTACTCCTTCACTATTTCTCCTTCACTACCACTCCTTCACTATTACTCCTTCACTATTACTACTTCACTATTACTCCTTCACTACCACTCCTTCACTATTACTCCTTCACTACCACTCCTTCACTATTACTCCTTTACTATAACTCGTTTACTATTACTCCTTTACTATTACTCCTTCACTACCACTCCATCACTATTACTCCTTCACTATTACTACTTCACTATTACTCCTTCACTACCACTCCTTCACTATTACTCCTTCACTACCACTCCTTCACTATTACTCCTTTACTATTACTCCTTCACTATCACTCCTTCACTACCACTCCTTCACTATTACTCATTTACTAGTACTCCTTCATTATTACTCCTTCACTACCACTCCTTCATTATTACTCCTTCACTATTACTCCTTTACTATTACTCCTTCACTACCACTCCTTCCTATACCATTACCATGAAGGGATCTCCTGACCTGGTCTGTAACAATGTTTGGGCAGGTGGTTTGTGTGAAATTAGCATCCACATGAACTCCAGGACCAGAGGTTTCCTAGCAGAACAATGCCCAGAACATCACACTGTCTCTGCTGTCTCACCGTCTTCCCATAGTGCATCCTGGTGCCATCTCTTCCCCAGGTAAGACACACGCACACACACACACACACACATGCACACAATCCACATGATTGCTCCATGCTTCTGTTGTTCATGTGTCCATTGTAGCAGCATTTGGGTGGTGTCCAGGAGTCAGCATGGTCACTCTGACGCTCTGCAGCTCCAGACACAGCAGGCTGTCATGCTCGGTGTAATTTGATTCTGTTCTATCAGAGCCAGCAGTCACTTCTTCAGCACTCTGTGTTATAGTAGCTCTGCTGTGGGATCATACTAGATGGCCTTTACTCTCCATGTACATCACTGAGCCCTGGGAAAATACTGTTGTAGACTAAATCACTCCACGGCTTTGGTCATGGCAGCACAAGAACAGGCTCTAATCCACAAAGACAGGAATCTATCACAGCCGAGCACAGAGCTTCATTTTTACACCACCGCATCTCAAATATCCACAGAACTATTCAATTCAATTCAATTCAATTTATTTGTATAGCGCCTTTTACAATGAACATTGTCTCAAAGCAGCTTTACAAAAGAAGACAAACAGAGAAAGGGGAGGGCAAAAAATGAAAAAAAAAAACTAAATAACTAGAAATAAGAATAAATTATTAAATTTAATTATTAAACTATTTTATCCCTGTTTTATCCCTAATGAGATGCCTGTGGCGATGGTGGCAAAGAAAATCTCCCTGGGATGGAATAAGGAAGAAACCTTGAGAGGAACCAGGCTCAGAAAGGAACCCATCCTCATTTGGGTGACACTAAATAGTAAATAATGTAACTGTAGCTGATTAATGTCCTTTCTACAACAGCAATCAATGGCCCATGAGGAACTATTAGGTCAGTGTAGTTTCTGAGGTCATTATAAACACTAATTCTTTGCTGTCACGGGCTGACAGATGAAATGGCAGATCTGTGATGGTGTGAAAGTCCCCAAGTGTCTCTGTCCATGGCTGTCTCCTGGTCCACACAGTTCCATCCACAGCATCAGTGGGCACCATCAAGCGACGAGACTCCGACCAGGGGTAGGTCAGTGGTCGCACTGGAAACTGGCAAACACTAGGAGCTCAGGAGTGGGGTGTATAGCTCCACAGAGAAAGACAGAGAGAGAAAGAGAAAGATATTAAGTATGATTCTGATCATGTGATGTTTAAGGACAATGTAGATTATGTATAAAGTGCAGGCAGGGACTCCGGCAAGACTAGCTATGACATCATAACTAAAAGGGAGAGCCAGAAGGTCACAGACATGAAGGCTTCCCGGGACATAAAGTGTCCAACCACTTCACAGTCAGCAAACCTGAGTGACTTGTGAGGGTGGTAAGGAGACAGCATCCAACACATCCCAGTCACCAAACACTCTCTGACCATGAACCTTCCAGATCTGTTCCTTTACCTATATATAAAACTATACATTAAAAGCTCGACTAAACAAATGTGTCTTCAGCCTAGACTTAAACACTGAGACTGTGTCTGAATCCCCAACACTAATTGGAAGGCTGTTCCATAACTGTGGGGCTTTGAAAGAGAAAGCTCCGCCCCCTGCTGTAGCCTTTGCTACTTGAGGTACTACCAAGTAACCAGCACCCTTTGATCGGAGTAGGCGTGGCGGATCATAAAAGACTAAAAGATCGCTCAGGTACTGCGGCGCGAGACCATTTAGTGCTTTATAGGTTAGTAACAGTATTTTATAATCAATGTGAAATTTGACTGGGAGCCAATGTAGTGTGGATAAAATAGGAGTGATGTGTTCATATCTTCTGGTTCTAGTTAGGACTCTAGCTGCTGCATTCTGGACTAACTAGAGCTTGTTTCTGCTCCTACTGGAACATCCAGACAGTAAGACATTACAATAATCCAACCTAGAGCTAACAAAAACATGAACTAGTTTCTCTGCATCATGAAGTGACATCATATTTCTTATCTTGGAAATATTTCTGAGATGGAAGAAGGCTACCCGAGTGATATTATCTACATGAGCTTCAAACCAAAGACCAGAGTCAATAATCACTCCAAGATCTTTTACTGCTGGACAAGATGAAACAGAAAGACCATCCACCATTACTCTGTAATCAGAAAGCTCACTTCTAGCTACATGTGGTCCTAGTACAAGCACCTCTGTCTTGTCCGAATTAAGCAGGAGTTAAGCAGGGAGTGTCCTTTACACATTCTTCTATCTTAATAAGCTGGTGTCTCTCATCTGATTTAGCTGAAACATATAGCTGTGTGTCGTCGGCATAACAGTGGAAGCTAATACCATGTTTATAAATAATTGCACCAAGGGGTAGCATATATAGGGAGAAAAGCAGTGGGCCTAAAACAGAACCTTATGGAACACTGAACATAACCTTGGTATGCATAGAGAAGTGACCATCTAGATCTACAAACTGATAACGGTCAGTCAAATAAGACCTGAGCCAGGACAGGGCTGTTCCTTTAACACCAACAACATGTTCTAGTCTATCAAGTAGAACAGTGTGGTCAATGGTGTCAAAAGCTGCACTAAGATCCAGTAGCACCAGTAGGGAGACACAACCCTGATCAGAACCCAGTAAAACTGAAATAAAAGCATCGACAGCGATAGCACCGTGGCACCTTTAGATTAATGGTGGCCTATACAAGGATCTCCATTCTGGTTTATTTTCTCAATTTAGTTTGCAAGGTGAATCAACTTTTTTTTATCTAAAACCTTTTTGTTAAAGAATATGACACTAACTTTTTACAAACATTTACCAGTGTTTTGTGAGAACTTTGAACAGTGATTTTCCATCTTCCAAGTAAGGCCCTGCACAGTCGTCCAGTAGGGATGAGAGGACCAGGCTCTGAGATTTTCTTGGTGTTTGGAATAGCTGCTCCTCTACAGTGAACCGACAGCAGTGCTCTTTCCCCAGCTGTTGGGCAGCTGGACAACTGCCCACGTGGATCTGATTTCCACTCTTTGTGTTTTCTCTCCTGCCAGGTGTCTTGGATTTTCAAAGTAAATAATAAGATAAGATCCATGCTTAAAGGACGTTGTATGGTGCATGTGGTTGCCTGAAAGGTTGCTGAACTATTGAAGAGTCTTTGTAGGAAGTGCAGACAGAAGGCCACCATCCTGATTTTCAGGTGAACAAGTCCATGCCCTCTCTCCTCTTTCAGTAGGTATCGCACTCTGGTGAGCCAAAAAAGTCAGCAAGAACAGCTTGAATCTCCACTAGCAGATGTTGAGGAGGATCTATGCAGGTCAAATTGTGGCAGAAAGAGAATGCTACCCACTTTATGACATTTCTGTTGTTAGCATTTTAATTTTTCAAGTCAACTTTCAACCTTCTCACCAGCTGCCTCCCTGATCCTCTTTACAGTCATCTCATTCCCTAAAACACTTCTAAATGTTCAAAACCTTTGGGACCTTGGGATGTAGTCACAGAGCAGCTTTACATGACTAAAAAAACTAAAATAAAAATGAAAAAGAGTTAACATTTTAATTTAGATTTTTCTCTAATGAGAATCAGAATCAGAAAAAGGTTTATTGCCAGGTACAGCAAAGGGTCAGCAAGGAGAACACAGTACTAGGAATTTGTCTTGGTGTCGGGTGCAAACATATACACAGGCAAATAAGTTAAATAAATAGTGTATAAGGTGTCTTGTATGAAAATTGAATGAGCAATTAAATCCTTGGGGATTAGTGAAGTGTCCCATGCTCAGAACATGAGGCATGAATGAACCGTTTCTCTCTGTTTTTCTTTTCAAGAATGAAAGTGTTAAGATGGTGAATCCGTCTGGTCTGAACTGAAACTGACCTTAGACCAGACCAGAAACCTATGGACTTTTACTCTTAATGTGTCGGCCAGTTGGGTTTTCTTTTTGAGAGGAGCGCTGGTAGTTTTGATCACCTGTAATCTGTTAATCCTGCAGTTTAATTATTAAAATAGGGAAAATACACAAGCTGGTGCACGGGATAAAACATTATGATGTGTCCAAGTACATAGCCATGTAAAAGCCTCCAAATACTGCTCAGTTCAGGATTATTAGCTCAGGCTTCTTGCAGTAGTTCAGTGGTTAAGGCACTGATCTGAAGGTTGTGAGTTCAAGTCTCAAGACCACCAAACTACCACTGTTGGGCCCCTGAGTAAGGCCCTTAACCTTCAATTGCTCAGTTGTATGAAAGAGATAAATGTATAGTTCTCTGGATAAGGATGTCTGCTAAATGCCAGAAATGTTTATTGATAACTTTTGTGAGAGGTGTATATGAATGTAAATGAGGTTCAACATGGTTTCTGTCTATGTTAAGTTCTGTTCAGTTAAAATCACATCCCAGGAATAAACACTCACTAGTGGAGCAGTTCAACAGCATAGAACATTCTCTCTATCACTGACGGTTTAATTTATACACAAATAATAACAAAACATTATTTTAATCTGGCTTCAAACTTCTAGGAGTGTGGCTTTTATGACTTCTTCAACCTGATATAACAAAGGAATAAAACCTGTAACTAAAACACCATCTCACCCACTAAAGTGTGGTGTAACGGCTGAGAAGAGAGACCAGTTCTCACGCTTGTGTCCAGTCACTGCATTTTAACATCACTACGTAACATCTATTGTTTCTGTTTAATGAGTTCAGCTCTTTTTCTAATGTCTCTGGAACCGTTTAAGTTCAGAGGAATACACAATTTACTTTCGGTTGAGATTCTCACTTCTTCAAAAACGTATTTATTTGTGAAACACCTCAGATTCACCTCAGATCATTCAGACTCTGCATCGTTCAGACCCTCAGATTCTTCTTCATCAGTCACTAACTTTGTCAGAGTTCTTTCTTTTTATTGGAGCTTTTCACACTGTCATCATCCCTCGTTTAATTTAATTTTTTTCAGAGTTTACAGAGTTCACACATCTTCGTGTTTCTCAGTAACATGAGCAGCTGAGATTCAGCTCATATTAACTTGAAGAGAGAGAGAATAAAGAGAGACTGCTGAGGGGACGAGTGTTTATAGCTGATATAGAGAGAGAGAATAAAGAGAGACTGCCGAGGGGACGAGTGTTTATAGCTGATAGAGAGAGAGAATAAAGAGAGACTGATGAGGGGAAGAGTGTTTATAGCTGAAGAGAGAGAGAATAAAGACAGACTGCTGAGGGGATGAGTGTTTATAGCTGATAGAGAGAGAATAAAGAGAGACTGCCGAGGGGACGAGTGTTTATAGCTAATAGAGAGAGAATAAAGAGAGACTGCTGAGGGGACGAGTGTTTATAGCTAATAGAGAGAGAATAAAGAGAGACTGCTGAGGGGACAAGTGTTTAAGATGCTTAAGATGGTGGCACGGCAGTAGCACACAGTGGCCACTCCGGACCAAAAATGGTGCTATTGTCCCGAAATAGCCCGACTTTAGCAGCATATGGACACCAGATACAACAGTGTTCATGTGTACGACCGCCAGACACTACTGGATTATGGGAATCGTGCAACAGACAATGTGCACGATGACCTACAGGAAAAGCTTTGTGATCTCGGCTTGCTACGGAGACCAGCCCCCAAGCCCTCGGCTTCGCCTGATGCCAGTGGCCAGGATAAGAGTCGACGGAAGCGCTGCGCGAGAAAGCAGAAGCGCGGAAATAGGGCGGGTGTCCGTGCTAGGCTAAAAACAAACCCTAGCCGGCTGGCACTCCCCTCCATACTGCTATCAAATGTCTGCTCCCTGGATAATAAACTGGACTACATCCAACTCCAGCAAACTGCACAGTGTGAGTACAGAGACTGCAGCATCTTTGTTTTCACGGAGACGTGGTTCAGCGACAGAGTTCCGGACGCTGCCATTCAGCTAGCTGGGCTAACCGTGTTTCGTGCCAACAGAAATGCAGCCCCGTGTGGTAAGACTCGCGGTGGTGGCGTGTGTGTTTACATCAACACGGAATGGTGTAAGGACTCTGTGCTTGTCTCTAGTTACTGTTCATCCCTAGTGGAGTTTGTAACTGTTAGATGCAGACCTTTTTATTTACCCCGGGAATTCACCACCACTTTCATTATCGGAGTGTACATTCCACCCAGCACTAAAGCTGGAGGCTCTGTGTGAGCTGTACGGAGCTATTAGCGAGCTGCAGAATGCTCACCCCGACGGACTGTTTATTATCGCTGGAGATTTCAATCATGCAAATCTCAAAACAGTGCTCCCTAAATTCCATCAGCATGTGGACTTTGCTACGAGAGGGACAAACATTTTGTTGGATCTTGTTTACACAAACATTCCTGGCGCGTATCGTGCGGAGCCCCGCCCCCACCTCAGGTACTCAGACCACATCTCTGTGATGTTGATTCCAGCATACAGACCACTCGTCAGACGCTCTAAACCGGTTCTGAAACAGGTTAAAACCTGGCCAGCAGGAGCCATCTCTGCTCTTCAGGACTGTTTTGAGTGCACTGACTAGGACATGTTTAGGGAGGCTGCAACCGATGGCGACTCTATTGACTTGGAGGAGTACACGGCATCAGTGACCGGCTATAAGTGCATCGATGATGTGACCATCTCCAAGTCCATCACCATACGCTCCAACCAGAAGCCGTGGATGACCGCAAAGGTGTGTGCGTGCTGCTAAAATCCAGAGACTCTGCCTTCAGAGCTGGAGACATGAACGCCCTAAGAACAGCACGGGCTAAACTGTCTCGAGCCATTAGAGAGGCAAAGCGCGCACACTCCCAGAGAATCCATGGCCACTTCCAGAGCAGCGGCGACACTCGGTGCATGTGGCAAGGCATCCAGTCCATTACCAACTACAGGCCAGCTCCACCTGCCTGTGACAGTGATGCCTCCCTTCCAGATGCGCTGAACAGCTTCTACACTCGGTTTGAGGCACAAAATGACGTGACAGTGAGGAAGTCCATCCCTTCTTCAGAGGACCAGGTGCTCTGTCTCACCACGGCTGACGTGAGGAAAACTCTATGCAGAGACCCACGGAAAGCTGCTGGACCAGACAACATTCAAATTCAAATCAAATTCAAATTCTGTTTGTCACATACGAAATCATACACAGTACGACATGTAGTGAAATGCCTTTTATGACTGTCTTACATGAAAGAGGAAAGAGTAAAAAAGAAAATGTGTAACAGATATAAAAGTGTAAAAATATAAAAGTATAAAAGCAAAAACGAAATATATATATATATATATATATATAGTACAATATAGTATATGTATAGTATATGTGAAAAAATAAAACAATATAAATAAATATATGTGTAGACTCTATAATGTACAGAAGATACAGTATATGAATATATGTAGATAAAATGGTCAACAATGAAATGGTGATGCAAAAGAGTACAGTATGTACAGTGTGCATATGTAAGATAAATATATAAATATATTGTAGAAGTGTATATAAGGCAAAATATAAGTCCAGTTTAACAGGGAGTAAAGTGACAGTGCAGTGCACACACAAAGATGTACAGAGAAGATGTACAGTGAGTGTTATTGTGTGTACAGAGTAGTGCAATATTAGCATGTGCAACAATCAGCTGAGGTAGAATGTTATGTTATGTTGTGTGGGGGTAAGAACAAAGAGTCCAGATCCTAGGTGTTCTGGTTGAGGGCCCGAATGGCCTGCAGGAAGAAGCTCCTCCTCATTCTCTCTGTGTTCGCCTTCAAGGAACGGAAACATTTCCCTGACCTTAACAGAGAGAAGAGTCCATTGTTGGGATGGCTGAGGTCCTTCATAATCTTGCTGGCTTTGGTCCAGCACCGCTTGCTGTATATGGTGTCCAGGTCAGGAAGCTTGGTGTGGATGGTGCGCTCAGCTGATCGCACCACCCTCTGGAGAGCTTGCCTGTCCTGTTTGGTGCTGTTCCCAAACCAGGCAGTGATACTTCCTGTCAGGATGCTCTCAATGGTGCAGGTGTAGAATGTCTTTAGCACCTTTGAGGGCAGTTTAAAGTCCTTCAGGCGTCTGAGATGATAAAGACGCTGCAGGGCCTTCTTCACCAGGGTGTTAACGTGATAGGACCATGTCAGGTCCTGCGTGATGTAAACACCTAGGTAACAGAAACTGTCCACTCTCTCCACTGGGGTCCCGTTGATGGTGAGGGGCCAGTAATTCCTCTCCTGCTTTGTGCTAAAGTCCACTATCAGCTCCTTAGTCTTGCTGACGTTCAGGAGGAGATTGTTGACCTGGCACCATGTCTCCAGGTTTTTAATCTCCTCTAGGTAGGCTGTCTCGTTGTTATTGGAGATCAGGCCCACCACCACAGTATCGTCCGCAAACTTCACGATGTTGGTGGAGCTGGAAGTGGCCACACAGTCAAAGGTGTACAGAGAGTACAGCAGGGGGCTCAGAACACAACCCTGGGGGGCTCCAGTGCTGAGGGTGAGTGAGGGTGAGACATGGTTGCCCAACTGTACTGCCTGAGGTCTGTCTCGCAGGAAGTTGGAGATCCAACCACACAGGGATGGGCTAAGGCCCAGGATCTCCAGCTTAGTGGTGAGTATGGAGGGAATTATGGTGTTAAACGCTGAACTGTAGTCGACAAACAGCATTTTGACATAATTCCCCCTTCTGCTGTCCAGATGGCTCAGGGCTGCATGATGGAGGTGTGCCTCTGTAGATCGGTTGGGACGGTACGCGAACTGTAGTGGGTCCAAGGTGTCAGGTAGGGAAGAAGTGATGAAGTCTCTGATGAGTCTTTCGAAGCACTTCATCACCACTGAGGTAAGGGCCACTGGACGGTAGTCGTTCAGGCAGGCGGGCTGGGGTTTCTTGGGGACAGGAACAATGGTGGACCGTTTGAAGCACGTTGGGATTGTAGACTGTTCCAGGGAGAGGTTGAAAATCTCAGTGAACACAGGAGCAAGCTGGTCAGCACAGGCCTTCAGGACCCGACCCGTGATGCCATCTGGTCCTGCTGCCTTCCTGGTGTTCACTCTCCTGAATGCCTTTCTCATGTCGTGCTCCGAGATGATGAACGCGCTGTCCTCCCCGGCATGCTCCTCGTGTGTGCTGCCTATAGTGCTGTTAGCACTGCTAACGCCGTTGGTGCTCTGAGCTGCAGCCTCGAAGCGAGCATAAAAGGTGTTTAGCTCGTCTGCCAGAGAAGCGTCTGCATTCACCGATCTGGAACATGGTGTTTTGTAGTCCGTCATAGTCCTTAGTCCCTGCCACAGACTCCTAGAGCCACTCTGTTGAAATTGTGACTCTAGTTTCTGTCCATAGTGCCGCTTCACCTCCTTCACCACCCTGCGTACACTGTAGGATGCAGCTTTATACTCCTCCATGTTTCCGCTGGCGAGCCCCGTGTTGTACGCAGCGGAGCGGGATCTCAGAGCATCGCGGATGGATTTATCCACCCACGGCTTCTGATTGGGGAAAGTCTTGATGATAGTCTTGTGAACTGTGTCATCCGCTAGTTTCCCGATGAATCCCACAACCGCTTCTGTAAACATGTTGACGTCATCAGAGCTGCGCCGGAACATGTCCCAGTCTGCGTCCTCCAGAGCGTCCTGCAGAGCGTCCACCGATTGGTCTATCCAGCGTAAGACCTCCCTCCAAGCCGGAACTTCCTGCTTGAGCCTTTGTTTATATTTTGGCATGAGGAAGATGGCGGCGTGGTCGGATTTCCCAAACGGTGGGCGAGATTGTGCCTTGTAGCCGTCCCTGACTGTTGTGTAACAGTGGTCTAGCGTCCTTTCACCCCTCGTGGGGCAGCTGATGTGTTGGTAAAAGTTCGGCGCTGTGCGTTTGAGGTTGGCACTATTAAAGTCCCTCGCCACAATAAGCACAGCGTCACGGTGCTGAGTCTGGTGCTGTGTGAGTGCTTCATGCAGCTCGCATTAAGCAGTGTCCGTGTCCGCCTGAGGCGGAATATAAACGGTGCTGACTATGACCGATGTGAACTCCCGAGGAAGATAAAAAGGATGACATTTGATGGTCAGTAGTTCCAGGTTGGGTGTGCAGGAGTGTGTGAGAGGAACAATGCTCGCGCTGTCGCACCAGCTGCTGTTCACCATTAAACACATGCCGCCTCCTCTTGACTTCCCCGACTCCAGTGTTCTGTCCATGCGGTGGACCGAGAAGAACTCGGCCGGCCGGATGGCATGGTCCGGCACCGCTGGGTTCAGCCATGTCTTGGTGAAGCAGAGGAGATTGCAGTCCCGAATGTCTCTCTGGAACTTTACTCTGGCCCTGAGGTCATCGAGCTTGTTCTCCAGCGACTGGACGTTGGCGAGCAGGATGCTAGGCAGAGGTGTGCGGTGTGCACGGGCTCTCAGCCTGTTCCTGACGCCGGCTCGTTTCCCTCGGGGCCGCCGCTTCGGGTCACGTCCTTTGTTCTCCCTCAGGATCTCACTCGGCCAGCTTGGATCCGGGGTCAAAAACGTCGAATTGTGAGTACATTGTACACCAATAGAAATAAGAGTATCTCTATTGTAACGAATGTACTCCATGATGGAGAATTAGCCGGTATTACTGTACTGAAACTTAATTTAAAACACAAAAACAAAGAAAAAGTTGTAGGAGCAGTCGTGATGGCAGCCGACCTCACCGGCGCCATCTTGAAAAGGCAGAGTGCTCAGGGAATGTGTAGAACAGCTAGCAGATGTCTTCACAAACATCTTCAACATCTCCCTGAGCAGCGCCGTCGTCCCAACGTGCCTAAAGTCAACCACCATCATCCCCTTGCAGAAGAAGTCTCCAGTGTCCTGTCTCAATGACTACCGTCCCGTTGCATTCACACCCATCATCATGAAGCGCTTCGAGAGGCTCGTCATGAGACACATTAAGAATCTGCTGCCACCTTCACTTGACCCCATGCAGTTTGCCTACCGTCCAAATCGCTCCACAGGCGATGCCATCAGCACAACCCTCCACCTGGCCCTCACACACCTGGACAATAAAGACACTTACCTACGAATGCTGTTCATTGACTTCAGTTCAGCATTCAACACAATCATTCCTCAGCACCTGATCGAGAAGCTGAGTCTGCTGGGCATCAACACCTCCCTCTGCAATTGAATCCTGGATTTCCTGACTGGGAGACCTCAGTCAGTCCAGATCAGGAACAGCATCTCCAGCACCACCACACTGAGCACTGGAGCTCCTCAGGGCTGTGTGATCAGTCCACTGCTGTTCACTCTGCTGACTCATGACTGTGCAGCAATGCACAGCTCCAACCACATCATCAAGTTCGCCGAAGACACAACCATGGTGGATCTCATCAGCAAGAACGACGAGTCAGCATACAGAGAGGAGGTACAACAACTAGCAGCCTGGTGTAAAGTTAATAACCTGTCTCTGAACGTCGACAAGACTAAAGAGATGGTTGTTGGCTTCAGGAGAGGCATTGCACAGCATCTCCTCCTCCAGTCAGTGGACAGTCTGACATCCAGCTCCAGCTCAAGGTGAAGAGTGACCATTCTCCACTGAACATCGATGGGTCCATCATGGAGATCGTCAAGAGCACCAAATTCCTTGGTGTTCACATGGCGGAGGACCTCACCTGGTCACTCAACACCAGCTCCATCACCAGAAAAGCCCATCAGCGTCTCTACTTCCTGCAAAGACTGAGGAAGGCTCATCTTCCAACTCCCATTCTGACCACCTTCTACAGAGGGACCATTGAGAGCATCCTGAGCAGCTGCATCACTGCCTGGTTTGGGAATTGCACCGTCTCGGATCACAAGACCCTTCAGGGGACAGTGAGGACAGCTGAGAAGATCATCAGAGTCTCTCTTTCCTCCATTACAGACATTTACTCCACATGCTGCATCCACAAAGCTAACAGCATTGTGGATGATCCCACACACCCCTCACACACACTCTTACACACCCCACACACCCCTCACACACACTCTTACACACCCCACACACCCCTCACACACACTCTTACACACCCCACACACCCCTCACACACACTCTTACACTCCCCACACACCCCTCACACACACTCTTCACCCTCCTGCCATCTGGAAAGAGGTACCAAAGCATTTGGACTGAGACTGTATAACAGACTTAGCACAACCAGACTGTATAACAGTTTCTTCCCTAAGGCATCAGGTATCTCAACAGAGAACTGAACTGTGCTGGACACAGACAGACACACACAAACACTAATTGTCCTGTTTGCACGCACGTCACTTTACATTTCACTTTACATTTTTATATTATCCTGTTTACATGTTTCACTAATATTTGCACTCACTGTCTACACTGTTCTTTTGCACAGAGTCGGTCTACATGTTGTTTGTCTGCACTGTCCTGTCTCATCATCCTGTGCACTTCTGTTGTATGTCTAGTCTTTTCTTGCACATTAAGTATAGTTTAGTTAAGAGACTTTAGTCTTTATCTCTGTTATATCTCTATGTTTGTCTGCGTCTCTGTACTTTGTCTGTGTTCTGTGTAGCACCTCTGGTCCAGGAGGAACGTTGTTTCACTTCACTGTGTACTGCATCAACTATATAAGCCTCTTTGACTTTTGTTTATAGCTGATAGAGAGAGAATAAAGAGAGACTGCTGAGGGGACGAGTGTTTATAGCCGATAAAGAGAAAGAATAAAGAGAGACTGCTGAGTGTTTATAGCTGATAGAGAGAGAGAATAACGAGAGACTGCTGAATGTTTATAGCTGATAGAGAGAGAGAGAATAAAGAGAGACTGCTGAATGTTTATAGCTGATAGAGAGAGAGAGAGAATAAAGAGAGACTGCTGAGGGGACAAGTGTTTATAGCTGATAGAGAGAGAGAATAAAGAGAGACTGCTGAGGGGATGAGTGTTTATAGCTGAAGAGAGAGAGAATAAAGGCTCATCCAAGAGCAAGGCAATAAGCAAGAAACTGAGAAACTAGGGTTAAAAATGCAGAGGTGCATTATGGGAAATGGAGTTCAGCAGTGTTTATGTGAGTGGGCAAGTGGTTTACTGGAAAAAAGGAACTTTGTGATGGTAACAGTAACTCCTCTCACTGTCCCTCTCTCTCTCTCTCTCACACACACACAGAGTCAGTGTTTATTACTTCAATATCATAAAGATTTGTTTTATTTGCATTTAAATTTAGATTCAGAATGAAACACAAAACCTTAATCAGCTGGATTATCATTTCTGATAATAATAATAATAATAATAATAATAATAAGAAGAAGAAGAAGAAGAAGAAGTCATGCTGGTGTGATTTTGGAGAGAATGTAGCTAGTTTATTAGCTACTAAACTAAACATTAGCTAGTTTAGTTCTTTTTTTTGCAAATGGTTTAAATCCACACTATTAACACAATAACCACTTTTTTTTAAATCACAGACTGGACACTTGTAATGTTTCTCTTCACCTTGAGGAACTCAATATGAAGTTCTGCTGGAGATAATCTGCCTTCCCATCATCCATTTATTCTAAAAATCTTCAGGCTGTGAGAAAAAGAAAATAGTACAAATAAAGTTATTATAACTTTAATATTGCATTTATTCATAAAGCTCATGAACACTTCACCACAGTGTACAGTGAGTCTGAGTGGAGGATCTGATGCTGAAGGATCTGACGCTGGAGGATCTGATGCTGGAGGATCAGACACTGGAGGATCTGATGCTGGAGGATCTGACGCTGGAGGATCTGACGCTGGAGGATCTGGCGCTGAAGGATCTGATGCTGGAGGATTTGATGCTGAAGTTCTCCATGCTGAAGAGCATGCACACCGCACACCTCTGCCTAGCATTCTGCTCACCAACGTCCAGTCTCTGGAGAACAAGCTCGATGACCTCAGGGCCAAGGTAAAGTTCCAGAGAGACATTCGGGACTGCAATCACCTCTGCTTTACCAAGACATGGCTGAACCCAGTGGTGCTGGACCATGCCATCCAGCCGGCCAAGTTCTTCTCGGCCCACCGCATGGACAGAACACTGGAATCGGGGAAGTCAAGGGGAGGTGGTGTGTTTAATGGTGAACAGTAGTTGGTGCGACAGTTCGAGCATTGTTCCTCTCACACGCTCCTGCACACCCAACCTGGGACTATTGACCATCAAATGTCATCCTTTTTACCTTCCTCGGGAGTTCACATCGGTCATAGTCAGCGCCGTTTATATTCCACTTCAGGTGGACACGGACACTGCTTTATGCGAGCTGCATGAAGGTCTCACACAGCACCAGATTCAACATCGGGACGCTGTGCTTATTGTGGGGGGGGGACTTTAATAGTGCCAACCTCAAACGCACAGCGCCAAACTTTTATCAGCACATTACCAGGGGTGAAAGGACACTGGACCACTGCTACACAGCAGTCAGAGATGGCTACAAGGCACAATCTCATCCCCCTTTTGGGAAATCCGACCATGCTGCCATCTTCCTCATGCCAAAATATAAACAAAGGCTCAAGCAGGAAGAAGGAACAGGACGCTCTGGATGACGCAGACTCGGACAAGTTTTGGCGCAGCTCTGATGACATCAACATGTTTATGGAAGCGGTTGTGGGATTTATCAGGAAACTAGCGGATGACACAGTTCACAAGACTATCATCAGAACGTTTCCTAATCAGAAGCCGTGGGTGGATAAATCCATCCGCGATGCTCTGAGATCTCGCTCCGCTGCATACAACACAGGGCTCACCAGTGGAAACATGGAGGAGTATAAAGCTACATCCTACAGAGTGGTGAAGGAGGTGAAGCAGCACTATGGACAGAAACTAGAGTCACAATTTCATCAGAGTGGCTGTAGGAGTCTGTGGCAGGGACTAACAACTATGACAGACTACAGAACACCATCTTCCAGATTGGTGAATGTGGACGCTTCTCTGGAAGATGAGCTAAACACCTTTTTCTGCTTGCTTTGAGGCTGCAGCTCACAGTGCTAATGGCGTTAGAAGTGCTAACAGCGTGATAAGCAGCATGCATGCGGAGCAGGGCAGAGAGGAAAATGCGTTCATCATCTCGGAGCACCACATGAGAAAGGCATTCAGGAGAGTGAACACCAGGAAGGCAGCAGGACCAGATGGCATCACGGGTCAGGTCCTGAAGGCCTGTGCTGACCAGCTTGCTCCTGTGTTCACTGAAATATTCAACCTCTCCCTGGAACAGTCTACAATCCCGACGTGCTTCAAGCAGTCCACCATTGTTCCTGTCCCCAAGAAACCACAGCCTGTCTGCCTCAACGACTTCCACCCAGTAGCCCTGACCTCAGCTTTTGAAGTGTTTCAAAAGACTAATCAGAGACTTCATCACTTCTTCCCTACCTGACACCCTGGACCTGCTACAGTTCGCGTACTGACCCAACCATTCTACTGAGGACGCCATCACACACCTCCATCACATAGCCATGAGCCACCTGGACAGCAGAAGGGGGAATTATGTCAAAATGCTGTTTGTTGACTACAGTTCCTTCCATACTCACCACCAAGTTGGAGATCCTGGGCCTCAGCCTGTCCATGCGTCAATGGATCTCCAATTTTCTGACAGACAGGCCACAGGCAGTACGGATGGGCAATGATGTCTCACCCTCAGCACAGGAGCCCCCCCCAGGGTTGTGTTCTAAGCCCCCTGCTGTACTTTCTGTACACCTACAACTGTGTGGCCACTTCCAGCTCCACCAACATCCTGAAGTTTGCGGACGATACTGTGGTGGTGGGCCTGATCTCCAATAACGACGAGATGGCCTACCTAGAGGAGATTAAAAACCTGGAGCTATGGTGCCAGGTCAACAATCTCCTTCTGAACGTCAGCAAGACTAAGGAGCTGATAGTGGACTTTAGCACAAAGCAGGAGAGGAATCACCAGCCCCTGATTATCAACGGAACCACAGTGGAGAGAGTGGACAATTTCCTAGGTGTTTACATCACGCAGGACCTGTCATGGTCCTGTCATGTCAACACCCTGGTGAAGAAGGCCCGGCAGTGTCTCTACCATCTTAGACGCCTAAAGGACTTTAAACTGCCCTCAAAGGTGCTAAAGACATTCTACACCTGCACCATTGAGAGCATCCTGACGGGAAGTATAACAGCCTGGTTTGGGAACAGCACCAAGCAGGACAGGCAAGCTCTCCAGAAGGTGGTGCGATGAGCAGAGCGTACCATCTTCCATCAGCTTCCTGACCTGGAGACTATATACAGCAAGCGGTGCTGGACCAATGCCAGGAAGATAATGAAGGACCTCAGCCATCCCAACAATGGACTCTTCTCTCTGTTGCAGTCAGGGAAACATTTCTTGAAACTGTTCCTTGAAGGCGAACTCAGAGAGAATGAGGAGGAGCTTCTTCCCGCAGGCCATTTGGGCCCTCAACCAAACCACACTCACTGTACATCTTTGTGCACATAGTGCATCATCACTTTATTCCCTGTTATTCCTGGTACAACTGGATATCTATATTCGCCTTCTATAACTATGTATTTATCTATGTATGCACACTATACTCATTGTACATACTGTATTTATTGTCAAACTGAATATTTATATTTGCCTGTTTATACATATTGAATTTTTCTATATATACACTACCAGTGAAAAGTTTGGACACACCTTCTAATCCCATGGTGTTTCCTGATGTTTATTTCTCTCTACATTGTAAAACAATGCTGAAGGCGGCTGAAATCCACAATAATGTCCTTTGAACAGTTGATATTGAGATATGTCTGCTACTGATGCTCTGTAAAGCCTTCATAACGCCTCCAATCTGAGGTGCTGTTAATTGGTGATTTCTGAGGCTGGTAACTCTAAATGAACTTCTCCTCTGCAGCAGAGGTAAGTTTTGGTCTTGCTTTACTGGGAGGGTCTTCATGTGAGACAGTTTCATCATGGGGCTTGATGGGTTTTGCAAATGCACTTGACAATACTGTTCTTGCAAGAACTATTCCAGAACACCTGACCTTCGTGTCTTAAAATAACAACTGACTGTTTTTTGTTGTCATTACATATGGATTACTTAAGTCCATGTGTGTTATTTCATAGTTTTGAAATCTCCAGGATTGTTCTAGAATGTAGAAAATAAATCCCTAAACAAAAACACTGAATTAAAAGTGTGTCCAAACTTTTGACTGGTAGTGTATGTTTATACATATATTATTTATATATTGTATTATATCTACATATATATTTATTATATTTATATCATATTTATATTATATACATATTTATATATCTATATACTATGTTAGTTAATATTTTATCTATATCCCTATATTTTTCATTTCTGCATACTTTTTAATTTTACCCTTCTTCTTTCTTCAAACGTAAGACAGTTGTAAAAAGCATTTCACTACATGGCGTACTGTGTATGATTTCATATTTGATAAATAAAATTTGAACTTGAACATTTAAACATCTCTATATTTCTCTTTTATAATTGTGTTAAATAATACACTGTTTATGAATACGGAGTGTGTGTGTGTGTGTGTTTTCCCAGATTGTGTTCAGGAAGATCAGTGATGTGAAGCGTGAGGAAGAGGAGCGGCTAAAGAGGAAGAATGAGGCGCCTCTTGACCTACCTCCTGACCATCCAGTGCGACGTTTGTTCCAGAGATTCCGA
Source organism: Hemibagrus wyckioides (assembly GCF_019097595.1). Taxonomy (NCBI): domain Eukaryota; kingdom Metazoa; phylum Chordata; class Actinopteri; order Siluriformes; family Bagridae; genus Hemibagrus; species Hemibagrus wyckioides. Next base: position 31,010,080 of record NC_080718.1, on the reverse strand, counting down.
CAGCAGAAAGAGGCCCGAATGGCTGCGGAACGGACCGTCCGTGATGAGCTGGATGTTGAGAAGGGCCAGGCCCACAGTGACATCATCATGCCTGACCCTGTGGCCACCACCAGCATTGTAACGGTCACCAAGAGCCCGGCCACACCCACTCCATCAAATTCAAGGCCTGGTCATGAGCGGAATGCCGCGGATCGGGAAAAACTGCAAGCACCTAATGCTCTTGGAATTTTCCGGGCATCTGAGTGCCGTGGTACTCGGGGTTGGGCACGCTTCAGGGAGATCAGGGCTAAACCAGAAGGCTGGGCCAATGTAGCTAAAGCCGAATCGATGGAAACTCTTCCTGAACGCGGCTGCAAATCAGCTGAACCCGGGAATCTGAAAAAGACAGACTCTTGTGACAGCGGCTTTACCAAAAGTGACCTCAGGCTGGATGAAGGGGGCAGAACTAAAACGCCTACAGACCGTAGTCCGGTCAGTCAACTGGACAAAAAGCCGCCGCCCATCGTCCCGCCCATCCCTGAATATACACTTCACAGTGCATTGCTTGATCTGCGTGCTGAGCTCAGGGCCGAGCTAACGTCGCTCGGGAACCGCATTAGCACACTGGAGTCACAGTTAGCTGAAGTGCTGCAGCTGCTCCGGGCCAGAAATGCTTCAACAACACACACTCCTCCGTTATTCCACATTTCACGTCCAGCATCACACGACTCGGACACAGAGGACATCTTCTGCTAACCGAAGCAGGGTTTGCTTACTGAGAGAAGAGAAAGTCCCTGTGATGAGAGGAATATCAGACATTTTTAACATTATGGGTCTTTCTAAAGAAAACTACATTTTTACTAAATAAATGTTCAGAACTGCTGGAATGGCCCCTTTTTGGTTAAAAGCACTGAATTCCGAGCTGAATAAAGATCAACTCTTTAATTACTCTTTAACCTCCAAGTGCAATATGACACGCACACACACACCCGTTAAAGACAGTTATTTAATTGCATGAACACATTCAAGCTTCTGTAGATTTAAAAAAAACATAGAAAATATTATTTATTGTAATGAAACATTTTGTATGTCTCCATGTGTTTCTTCATATTCATTATTACATCAGTGATTTATTATTTATTAACAGTTTTTATTAACAATTTTATTAGCAGTTAATTAACACACACACAAAGAAAAATGAAACTGTATGTCAATATTTCACATTACTTTGCACTATAATAATTGGGGGTGTGGCCTCTGTACCTGTAAATACTAGTGAGGGGGTGTGGCCTTTCGACCTGTCAGTCTCACTGAAGGAGGTGTGGCCTCTGTAACTGTCAGCTAGTGGGTGGGGTTTAGAGCTGTTTTGCAAGTGTTAAGCTCTGTGTTGTTTTCTGAAGCCCCAGCATCCTGGAGGAACATTGTTTCATTTCATTGTGTTTGAAATGGTTTTCTGAACTGTCACAGAATCATCTCAGGTTACGTATGTCCTCTGACAAGGCGCTGCATCATGGTGTGGTGCTAGGGGAACATAGGACCGGTATCTAATGCAAATGTGAACATGCCAATTTCAGTGGCTAAATGGGTCAGGTAATGTAGCAGCACACCTCACCCGTGGGTGGAGCCACAATCTCCTGAGCCTCAGCCCCTGCCTTAACAGGAAGTCTGCCCCCAGATTTGCATGCCCTGGAATGTAAATTGCCCTCAGGGAGAGCAATTTGATTTCTGCCCAGAGTAGGATCTGTTTCACCAACCTGAAAAGGGAGTATGCACACAGCCCATCCTGGTGGGTGATCTAAGCGACCACCATGGTGTTGTCCGAGTGGAGGAACAGGCAGTAGCCCTACAGTTGTGGGAGGAAGTGTTTCAATGCTAGAATCACCACTCTCATATCCAGCCAGCTTATGTGCCATGAGAGATAAGGGTCTCCCAAGGCAGCCATATAATGCTGCACCCCAAACGATGAGAAAGGTGCTCGTCAGAAGTGTTCTGCAAAGGTAGCACACCCCAAGAGTGGGGCCCAAGGTTGGAACTGGGGTCCTCCACAAATTAAGGCTATAACCCTTGTAGCACATAACCCTATGCCCCTGGACAGCTGATTTAAATGGTGAGAACCTCTGAGCTTGCATGTAGTGTTGTTCGTGGACGAACACATGGTACACCTTCAAAGATGGGAGAAAGCATTTCAAATCTAGAAACACAGCCATGAGAGATGAGGGCCTTCCGTATTGCGTGAGCAGAGAGTGGCCATTGAGAACCACGTCCCATTTCATGAGAGAGGCATTTATTGAAAGTGTTATGGCAACACACCCCGAGAATGGGACCCAAGGAAGGAACCCGGTTCTTTTGCACAAATGCAAAAAGCCTGTGAAGCCTGTGGTGCATAACCCTTATAACCCTGAACAGGAGGTTGAGAGCGTGAAAACACCTGCTGCTGAGCCAGAAGACCCAAGAGGATAACATTGGCTGCTGCTGCTGCTATGAGACCCAATAACCTCCGAGGCCAGGGGACAGATAAATCTTAGCCTAGCCTGATGCTGTTAATAGAGTTGAGGATCAAACTAACACATGCAGGAGACCTGTGTCTTGCTGCCAGATCTTTCGACTATATAATTCAGTACACAGATGCCCTGTGAAGGTGTGTGGAAGCAGAGCTAGACCAAAGGAAAAACTTGATATTGGTAGGCGATGCCCCCAGAAGTTTACCCAGAAACATTCTGTGTTATGGCCAAGTCTCTGTGTGAACGTGTGCATCCTTTAAATCTAATATGACAAACCAGTCCTCTGACCAGATTTATAACAATGAGTTTGAACCTTGAACCTGTATGTCCTCAGAGTATGATCCAAGATATGCAGATTTAAAATTGGATGCAGCCATCATTCCTCTTGGGTACTAAAAAATACCAGTTGTAAAAACCTGACTCTCTCTTGGAGAGGGGAACATGTTCTATGACCCCCTATCCAGAAGAGAGAAATAAATTCCTGCTGCAGGAACAGGATCCATGTGGTGTGTACCACAGTAGGCAACACACCTTTGCAACAAGGCCAGGGGGCGAATTCACTTCTGTTACTATCTTCACGGCATCAAGAACCGATTTGTCAGAAGTTGACATGCTGCCAAATGATCTAAGATAGGTGCCATTCTAGCGGTGCTTCCCAGCCAGCATGCCACTTTAAAGCCCCAACCAGGCTGAGAAGGTGAACTGCTGGGATGAAAGCCTAGGGCAGGTGAGTCACCAGGTGCACCTGCTTCCCAAAGCACCTGAGTCAGCAAGGTTGGCAGGGGCATCCCCCGAGAGCAATAGGAGAGTAGGAGACATGATGAAATGGTGAGCTCAGACCTGCCCCAAGGGGGACTGCTCTCAGGCATCAGGCCTATTTCTCGGCAACCCTGGAGATGATGGCCCTCAGATTGTCCTTCTCCAAATGCCACAATGCTGCTGATGAGGGGGAGAGATAGCTTAGAAGTGTCTCTTCCACCCTTGTCAGCTCCCAATACCTGGGCTTATTCAGCCTCACAACCATTAACTAATTAGTCCCAGTATGGGTCACTCCAATGAACACCTCAGTGTGGAGGTCATGGAAGAACGGGAGATTACAGCGAGGCGACAACACGTGGCCTGATGTTGAGAAGCTTGTTTATTGGCGACCGCACGTCACTACCTGAAACAGTTACATTAGTTACAGTGTCTCACTGTAACTGTGTCTCAATGTAACTGTTCATCACTGACCATCTCTGGCACCAGTGTGTCACTGATTTCACTTCATGCTCCAGCACCCCAGTGTTCTCCCACTGACCATTGACATTTGAGATCATTGCTTGTATTGAAGGGGCAGGCAGGGAAACACTTGAACCATGTTCCATTCAAAATCACTGTATCCATGTATGAGGCAGAGTAGATGTTCTCACACCCGACCTGCTCTCCCACAGCCAACAGCATGTACTCCACCTGTGCTACACTGCACCATGGCATCCCATTCTGGTGAGAAAGCATCTCTCTGCCAGCCTCAGAGGTCAGAGCATCCCACTCATTACCACCCACCTTCAACTGTTTACAGCTGATATATTCAAATATAAATGTGTTGTTTTTGAATAAAAACATATGGAAAGTTAATTCAGAAAGCTGGTAAGATGCCAAATAGCTCTCCATGTGTTTCCTTCACTTTTGTGCATGTGCAGACAGAGAGAGAGAGAGAGAAAGGAGAGTGTCTCACATAGGAGAACTTGGAACACAGGAGAACCAGGAACAGGTGATGACGCTGTAGATGATGATACTGTAGATGATGATACTCTTGCTGTGATTGACAGGAACAGACACTGAGCACTGGACAGTTGAAGTTTCATCAGTATTTAAACTCACACTCTTTCAAAGACAGGGAAAATGCTTTTTCTTGCTTGGAGATTCTTGCTTTTCTTTACTTTAATCTGGGTTTTTGTGATGTCCTGGTGTGTGTGTGTGTTGTATGCAATGAGACACTGTTACAATCTGTTAATTTACATTCTTCCTTTGGAAATGATGTGGCAGGAAACATTTGATTCAATAAACCTGCTGAAGTGAACAAAGAGAAAGAGAGAGATGGGGTGGGGGCTACACAGAGAGATAGAAAGAGGGGGGATCAGAACAGAAAGAGTTTGATAAAAACCTGGCAGCAGATCTGAGAAAGATAAGAGTGTGTGATGAATAATACACACACACACACAAACACACACACAGGGCTATAAGATTATTTACCATAAAGCACATCCTGATTCCTCCTGAGTGACAGAGATGAAATTCTGATTGTTTATTTTAGTAAATAAAAAGAAGAAAAGGGCATTATTAAAAACTAATTAAAACTTTATCATCATTCAGATCACTTCTAGTGTAAATCTCTGCCTTAAACCTGAACTGAGACTTTCAGTGCTTTTTTCTTCTGTGACTTGTGTCCATTTTTATAGATATAAAACACATCAATGAGTCTGTCTGAGAGAGCGGGGTGAGGAGAGGGTGAGAGAGAGGGTGAGAGAGAGAGAGAGAGAGAGAGAGAGAGTGTGTGTGTGTTCTCATTTATAAGTGATGTGTGTTTTAATAAATCATATAAACATGAATAAATTACAGCAGTATCTGCATTGCTACATTAAAGCACAATACGAGTTAAAGAATAATTAGTGTTTATAAAGGTCAGGAGATTGAGATGAGATTAATGCAGATGACATGAACAATAAAAAACATTAATGAAGAAAGTCCTAGACTTCAGTGCTGCACTGACCCTCTGCTGAACCAGAGACAGGTGAGTGTGAGGGACAGTCCAGAAATACCCCCTGACCCCACCCCGGCTGGCCACACCCCAGTCTTCACGTCTTTCTGTCCATCTCCAGTCCAACCTGCGCAAAGCAGTACAGACACCCAAGTACAGGAAGTGCCATGATGGACCAGCCTGAGAGAGAGAGAGAGGTAGAGGGAAAGAGAGAGAGAGGGACAGGCTGATTCTCTGATTCTGATTGCCCTTGAGCTTTTTTCACAAAGTTATTGGCTACTTAATGTGTGTTTTGTCATTACAACACCCACTTAAGCATGTCCTGGCCCCCTCTGGCACACACACACACACACACACACACACAGAGAGAGAGAAAACGTCACACAGTCTGAAGAAGATAAAAAAAGAACACCTCTACTGGTGTATCTGCAGTTTAGCTTTTGTCCCATTAGTGTAGCTTTATTCTACAATACTCTCTCTCTCTCGCTCTCTCTCTCTGAGCTCCCAGTGTTCCTGACTGCTTTTTCTCTCCAGACCTGCCTGATGCACCCTGATGCTCTACTCCTGGTTGGAGTCTCATCAGTTGATGGTGCTCACTGGAGCCTGGAGATACTTGGGACTGCTGTGGATGGAACCACGTGGAGACCATGGAGATGTTTTTTCATCACTAACAGCTCTGACTACATCCTGAATTTATGCAGGCTGGTGGAAGCTCAAATGGTTAAAGGCTCTTGGTTGTTGTTCAGGGTTCAAGCCCCAGCACCACCATTCTGTATACTTCTGTGTGCATATGTGTGTGTGTGTGTTCTTGTTGTTGACATACCTTGCATGAAAACCCTCTCCCAATACACATGGCCAATGTGAATTCCTCCGAGAAACACCAGATTGGACAGAATTAACATAGCTGTGGAAAAAGCAGAGATAAGCGCAAGGCCACGCCTCCTCATGGGTAAGGACAGAGAATATACCTGCAAAACCAGACAGAGGGGGGAGGGAGGGAGGGAGAGAGAGAGAGAGAGAGAGAGAGACAGAGTTATTCTATTCTTTTTTTTTTGCATTGACATAGACTAAACTAGGTTTGTTGTGCTGTTAATTACAGATAAATTTTGCACACACACACACACACACACTGATTAAACATTTCATCTCTACACACACACACACACACACACTGTAGCCTGTGTGTACACTCACAATAGTGTGATGTAGAGGAGGCCAGCAGAGGAAGTGCCTGATGCTATTCTCTATGAACACACACACACAGTTGAGCAGGGCCCAGCACTGTAGGTAGTCATGGCAACCATGCCACAAACACACAAAGCTGAACGTCATCGCCATGGAGATAAGCTTCTGGAAAAGCCCATGCTGAGACCCTCCCAAAGGAACATACACATACCTGAATACACACACACACATACACACAGTGTTTAATCAGTGTGTGTGTAGATGAAGTGTCTCTGTCTCCCTATCTCGCCGTCTCCCTCTTTACCTCTCCATCTCTATCTCTCTGTCTTCCTTATAAACACTGAGAGTGGGATTATAAATCATTATAAATACTGAGAGTGGGATTATAAATCATTATAAACACTGAGAGTGGGATTATAAATCATTATAAACACTGAGAGTGGGATTATAAATCATTATAAACACTGAGAGTGGGATTATAAATCATTCACTGACCATCGCTCCCTCAGGTCCACTAGCACTGCTCCACTGGTCCACCATCTCTCAGGGTCAGAGGTAGGTCTACATCTACACTCTTCTCTGTTCTGGCACCGAGGAGGTGGAATAAACTTTCCCTAGATGTCCATACAGCCAAGTCACTGACCATCTTCACATGACGGGCGAAGACCTACCTCTTCCTGAAACACTTAAACTAGCTCTTATCTTTCCGTTTTATTCAAAATATATTTCCTCCTAGCTCAGTGTTTAAGCTGATGACTGTGTTAACGTTTTCATTTATAGAGACTTCAAAACACTCTTATATATCACTCTGGATAAGAGAATCTGTCACATGCCAGAAATGTAAATATAAACATCGTTCTTGGTCTCTGTAAGATGGCGGCACGGCAGTAGCATGCAGTGGCCACTCCGGAACCAAAATGGTGCTATCTTGTTGTTTTAGCCCGAATTTTAAGGTGCATGGACACCAAAGACAGTGGTGTTCATGTATACGACCACCAGACGATAATACAGTACAAAAATCATGCAGTTACTTACCTGCATAATGATGTACTCTGCAAACTTCGCGACCTTGGCTTGCTGCGAAGACCAAGCCTGCAGTCCTCGCCTGATACCGGTGGCCGGGAGAGAGGACGTCGCAAGCGGTGCTCGAGGAAGCGGAAGCCCGGAAAACAGGCGGGTGTCCGTGCTAGCCTAAAAACAAACCCTAGCCAGCCGACACTCCCCTCCATCATTTTGTCCAACGTCTGCTCACTGGACAATAAATTGGACTACATCCAACTCCAGTGACACGGCGTGAGTTCAGAGACTGCTGCGTCTTTGTTTTCACGGAGACGTGGCTCAGCGACAGAGTTCCGGACGCCGCCATTCAGCTAGCCAGTCTAACTGTGTTTCGTGCCGACAGGAATGCAGCTCTGTGCGGTAAGACTCGCGGTGGTGGTGTGTGTGTTTACATCAACATGGAATGGTGTAAGGACTCTGTGCTTGTGTCTAACTACTGCTCATCGGTAGTGGAGTTTGTGACTGTTAGATGCAGACCTTTTTATTTACCCCGGGAATTCACCACTACTCTCATTTTTGGAGTGTACATTCCACCCAGCGCTAATGCTAAGCAGGCTCTGTGTGAGCTGTACGGAGCTATTAGCGAGCTGCAGAATGCTCACCCCGACGGACTGTTTATCATCGCCGGAGATTTCAATCATGCAAATCTCAGAACAGTGCTCCCTAAATTCCATCAGCATGTGGACTTTGCTACGAGAGGGGTGAACACGCTGGATCTTGTTTATTCAAACATTCCCGGCGCGTATCGTGCGGAGCCCCGCCCCCACCTCGGCTACTCAGACCACATCTCTGTTATGTTGATTCCAGCATACAGACCACTCGTCAGACGCTCTAAACCGGTTCTGAAACAGGTTAAGACCTGGCCAGCAGGAGCCATCTCTGCTCTTCAGGACTGTTTTGAGTGCACTGACTGGGACATGTTTAGGGAGGCTACAACCAACGGCGACTCTATTGACTTGGAGGAATACACGGCATCAGTGACCAGCTACATCGGGAAATGCATCGATGATGTGACCGTCTTCAAGACCATCACCACACTCCCCAACCAGAAGTCATGGATGACTGCAAAAGTGTGTGCTCTCCTGAAGACTAGAGACTCCGCCTTCAGATCAGGGGACAGGGCAGCCTTAAAAACAGGGGAACCTTAAAAACAGGGGCCAACAGAGGGCCAAACTGTCCCGAGCCATCAGAGAGGCGAAGCGTGCACATGCCCAGAGAATCCATGGCCACTTCCAGAACAGCAGAGACTCCCGGTGCATGTGGCAGGGCATTCAGGTGATCACCAACTACAGGACAACTTCACCTGCCTGTGACAGTGACGCCTCCCTTCCAGATGCGCTGAACAACTTCTACGCTTGGTTTGAGGCACAGAACAACGTAACAGCGAGGAAGGACACCTCTCCTCAAGAGGACCAGGTGCTCTGTCTCACCACAGCTGATGTGAAGAGAACTCTATGCGGAGTTAACCCACGGAAGTCTGCTGGACCAGACAACATTCCTGGCAGAGTTCTCAGGGAGTGTGCAGAGCAGCTAGCAGATGTCTTCACTTGACATCTTCAACATCTCGCTGAGCAGCTCCTTCATCCCAACATGCCTCAAGACAACTACCATCGTTCCTGTGCCTAAAAAGTCTACAGTTTCGTCCCGTCTCACTCATGCCAGTCATGATGAAATGCTTCGAGAGGCTCATCATAAGACACATCAAGTCACAGCTACCACCCTCACTGGACCCCCTGCAGTTTGCGTATTGTCCTAACCGTTCCACAGACGATGCCATCACCACAACCCTCCATCTGGCCCTCACACACCTGGACTGTAAGGACTCATATGTTCGAATGCTGTTCATAGATTTCAGTTCAGTATTCAACACAATCATCCCTCAGCAGCTGATTGAGAAGTTGAGTCTCCTGGGCCTGAACACCTCTCTCTGCAACTGGATCCTGGATTTCCTGACTGGGAGACCTCAGTCAGTCCGGATCGGGAACAGTATCTCCAGCACCACCACACTGAGCACTGGAGCTCCTCAGGGCTGTGTGCTCAGTCCACTGCTGGTCACTCTGCTGACTCACGACTGTGCAGCAATGCACAGCTCTAATCATATCATCAAGTTCGCTGATGACACGACCGTGGTGGGTCTCATCAGCAAGAACGACGAGTCAGCATACAGAGAGGAGGTGCAACATCTAACAGCCTGGTGCAGAGCCAACAACCTCTCCCTGAACGTTGACAAGACCAAAGAGATGGTTGTTGACTTCAGGAGAGCACAGAGTGACCATTCTCCGCTGTTCATCGACGGATCCAAGACCCTTCAGCGGATAGTGAGGACAGCTGAAAAGATCATCGGAGTCTCTCTCTCCCCTCTACCACGGACATTTACACTGCACGCTGCATCCGCAAACCAAACAGCATCTCTCTCTCACACAAACACACAAACAACTTATATTGTTCATTATTTATTGCACTACCTCAACCCTTCTTTTATTACATCTGTTTATTACAATATTTATGTTTATTTCTATTTGCACTACCTCAACCTCTGCTACTGTATTTTTGCACAAATGTCAGTTTTTTACTGTTCTCAAAGTTGAACATCATTTAATTTTTTATTCCATTTCATTTACATTTCATTGCACATGTTCTCTTTTTCGGCGCTAAGTTTCCTGTTTTTTGTGTTGTCATTTTCTTATCCTTGCTCTGTTTGCACCTAGTTGCACACTTTGCACTTTATGTGACTAAGACAAACCTATGTCCTAGCTCTGTTGTTTTTGTGTTTGAACTCTATGTTGTATATTTATGTAGCACCAGGGTCCTGGAGAAACGTTGTTTCATTTCACTATGTACTGCGTCATGATGTGGTTGAAACGACAATAAAGCTTCTTGAATCTTGAATCAATAGAGAGAGAGAGAGAGAGAGAGACAGACAGAGAGAGAGAGAGAGAGAGAGAGAGATGGTGAATTCACTGTGTTGCTGCTCTGATTGCTGCACTTATGGATTTTAATAGCTGTGTGATTAAAGTAGGTTTAGAGAGCGAGGTTTAAACTCACAAAAGCACAGATGCACTGCAGATTCATGTGTGTGTGTGTGTGTGTGTGTGTGTGGCTACTTTGAGAGCATTGGTGAGTCAGGAACACCTCTCACACACCTCCACACTGAACTCTTCATCACACAAATACAGTCCATTTAAAAGCACATTAACACCACTCCAAGTGCACTTTAACACACACGCACATTAATGAATGTGCTCTCTCTCTCTCTCTCTCTCTCTCTCACACACACAGACACACTCTGAATATGCAGATAAGCTTGCTGTTCTCCTCCACACAGATCTGATCAGAAGCAGTAAATAACAGAGATAAAGTAAAAGTATCAGCGCTCTTCAATCACTGAGATCTGAAGATGAAGAGTGATGAAGAGCTCTTACTGAGAGTGAGACAGGTGGGGATGATGGTATGTTCTTGAGGAGAGTGAGACAGTTTGGTGGCCACAGCAGTATTTTCTTTACAGGAGAGTTTATCAAATTGTTTATCCTCCATCAAAGTGATGGAGGAGTAAATGAAAAGCTGCTCATTACACGTTAATAACTGACCGACAGAGGGAGAGAGAGACGAGGGAGATTTTGTTTTATGCAGAAAAAACCCTGAAAAACATCCTCATTACATTCAGAGAGAGAGAGAGAGAGAGAAAGAGACAGACAGAGAGAAAGAGACAGACAGAGAGAGAGAGAGAGAGAGAGAGAGAGAGAGAGAGAGAGACAGACAGAGAGAGAGAGAGAGAGAGAGAGAGAGAGTCATAGTGTATAAACTACTTTTCAATATTCTTGCTCTTGCACTCATTTGCCTGTTTGAATAAATTATATTTAAATATAAAGGAGATCGACAGAGATGTGTGTGTGTGTGTGTGTGCCTCATTAGAGTTTTATTTCGTATGTGCATATTCACACACACTGGCATGACTCCAACACTCCACTCCATCCTCTTCCTCTCAATAAACACATGCAGATCTGAAGTACTGCCAGCGGGATGAACACTGACCCTGAGATGACCATGCTCTAATACATACACTACATACTGCCAGGGTTCGGGGGTGGGGGGCTGTTATATTAACATGGACGGGGGACATTAGAATGGAGAAGGGGGAAATGAGACCAGAACATTAGCATGAGGGGGCATTAGTATAGAGGCTGGACATTAGCATGAGGGGTATTAGTATAGAGGCATTAGCATGAGGAAAATTATGGGAATTTTTATTGTGTGAAATTGACCAGAGAAAGAAGCAGAGAGACAAACAGAGATATTACATCACATCACACACACACACACACACACACACACACACACACACAGATTCCCCAACACACATGTACCTGATGAGCCACCTGTACAGTCCCACATCAAAGTGCCTGAAAGTAGAGAAAAATAAAGGATCAGAACCTCCATATTCTTCATGATTCTTTACATTGCCTGATCCAGCTTCTCCTCAGAGGAGAATCGTGTGTGTGTGTGTGTGTATTTAAATGTTCTTGAATCATCTTTACTTTCAGTGCTGAAATGCTGTCCTTTTATATATATATATATATATTTAGGGCCCAAGCACCAAAGGAGCAAGGCCAGAGGCCTTGCACCGTAGGTGCAGAAGCCCTATTGTTTTCATTAGAATTTTATATATATATATATATATATATATATATATATATATATATATATATATATGTATATTTATATATATAATATATATACACACATACACTATATTGCCAAAAGTATTCGCTCACCCATCCAAATAATCAGAATCAGGTGTTCCAATCACTTCCATGGCCACAGGTGTATAAAATCAAGCACCTAGGCATGCAGACTGTTTTTACAAACATTTGTGAAAGAATGGGTCGCTCTCAGGAGCTCAGTGGATTCCAGCGTGGAACTGTGATAGGATGCCACCTGTGCAACAAATCCAGTCGTGAAATTTCCTCGCTCCTAAATATTCCACAGTCAACTGTCAGCTGTATTATAAGAACGTGGAAGTGTTTGGGAACGACAGCAACTCAGCCACGAAGTGGTAGGCCACGTAAACTGATGGAGCGGGGTCAGCGGATGCTGAGGCGCATAGTGCGAAGAGGTCGCCAACTTTCTGCAGGGTCAATCGCTACAGACCTCCAAACTTCATGTGGCCTTCAGATTAGCTGAAGAACAGTGCGCAGAGAGCTTCATGGAATGGGTTTCCATGGCCGAGCAGCTGCATCCAAGCCATACATCACCAAGTGCAATGCAAAGCGTCGGATGCAGTGGTGTAAAGCACGCCGCCACTGGACTCTAGAGCAGTGGAGACGCGTTCTCTGGAGTGACGAATCGCGCTTCTCCATCTGGCAATCTGATGGACGAGTCTGGGTTTGGCGGTTGCCAGGAGAACGGTACTTGTCTGACTGCATTGTGCCAAGTGTAAAGTTTGGTGGAGGGGGGATTATGGTGTGGGGTTGTTTTTCAGGAGCTGGGCTTGGCCCCTTAGTTCCAGTGAAAGGAACTCTGAATGCTTCAGCATACCAAGACATTTTGGACAATTCCATGCTCCCAACTTTGTGGGAACAGTTTGGAGCTGGCCCCTTCCTCTTCCAACATGACTGTGCACCAGTGCACAAAGCAAGGTCCATAAAGACATGGATGACAGAGTCTGGTGTGGATGAACTTGACTGGCCTGCACAGAGTCCTGACCTCAACCCGATAGAACACTTTGGGATGAATTAGAGCGGAGACTGAGAGCCAGACCTTCTCGTCCAACATCAGTGTGTGACCTCACAAATGCGCTTCTGGAAGAATGGTCAAAAATTCCCATAAACACACTCCTAAACCTTGTGGACAGCCTTCCCAGAAGAGTTGAAGCTGTTATAGCTGCAAAGGGTGGACCGACGTCATATTGAACCCTATGGATTAGGAATGGGATGTCACTTAAGTTCATATGCGAGTCAAGGCAGGTGAGAGAATACTTTTGGCAATATAGTGTATATATATATATATATATATATATATATATATATATATATATATATATATATATATATATATATATATATATATATATATATATATATATATTTTTTTTTATATATATATATATTTTTTTCTTAAATTTTCAGGGCATTTTGGACCCCTTAACATGCTCAAAAACTCTTGAAAATCAGCAGACAGGTTGGAATCTGTGGCCATTAGGACGTCACTGTGGGTCGGCCCTGGGCGTGGCACACATTGATACAATGATACAAAGATACACATTGACATTGATACAACCGCCACCAAACCCACCATATATATATATATATATGAAATTATATATATAATATGAGATTATATATATATATAACTATATATATATAGTTTAGAGGGAGAGTCATTGTCCCTTTGGACATCACTGGACATTGCTATGATCTGTTTCATTACACCCAAACTGTCCCTTTCGCCCTTATATAGTTTTGAAGGAAAGTCAGTTTTCGTTTTGCCATCAGTGGACTTTGACTGTGACTGTGACTGTGATTGTGATTGTGACTGTGATCACTTTCATTAGAGACCCAAATTGTCACTCTTGTCCTTTTGATATTTCCCCTTTTAATGCATGTACCCACTGTACCCACTGTGTCTGGTGCGCCTGGGCGGCGATGGCACCGTGTAGTGATGGCACCGTGTAGTGATGGCACCGTGTAGTGATGGCCCATAGTGCGAGGGCCCGTCATTGCTGCTTGCAGCTATATTTATTTATTTATTTTTAATTTATTTATTTATTTTTCTTCATCAAAAGACCGCAAACAGCGGTCATCTACATCAGATTCAGGCCTGAAATCTACTGAGGTATATTTAAAATTCAGTATCGACACAGAGCTTGTTCAGAGTGCTGAGGGCTTTTACAGAACAGCTTCTTTCTTCTGGCACTTTCAGTAATGAAGCAGGCAAGTGAGGCAGTGGTCAGTAATCACCACCACACTGACCTGCCAGGAGCAGGAATATTTATACTCTCAGTTCCTGTACTAGATACTTGTACATTATTATTATTATTAATAATAATTTTAATATTGTTCTTATTTTAAAACAGTGCTATTTATTAAATCTATTATATATTAATATTGTCATTACAATATACATAACTTTTCTATTTCAATTCGATTTATTTTTACAATAGCACCTTTTACAATGGACATTGTCTCAAAGCAGCTTTACAAAAGAAGAGAAACAGAGAGGAGAGGAAAAAATAACTAAATAACTAAAAATAAATTATTCAATTATATTATTAAACTATTTTATCCGTATTTTATTTTAAAACACACACTGAACTCCATCCAGCTGCTATTTAAGGGAAAAGAGTCATGAGGGAAAGGGTACGAGCGCGTGTTCCAAACCCCTGTAACACACCGAGCAGGACTGAAGAAGGAAACACAGCTATTAAGTCTTGAGTTAATCACCTGAGGAATGAAGTGAAAAACAGAGCTGCACTCAGGTGACACACCTCCGTAATTAATCTCCTGGGCTTACCAAAGCCACCATCACACCAGTGAGGATTCAGGACTGAGCCTGAGCTATTGCTCAGACACCAGTTTGGACCTTTCTCCTTTAATAACTGAATCAGTAATGAAATCAGTGAGAGCATAAATGTATCCTGTATATAAAACATCTAAAATCACTATGATGAAGAGTTTAGTGTTTTAGCTCCTTTCACACCTGCTCTGGTTTCCTACAGCTTTAATTAGCTATAGTGTGGTGTTTAATCCCCCAAAGCACAGACACACACACACACATACACACACACACCTCCAAAGTCAGTCAGCAGGAAAGGCACTCAGTTGACACAAAGTTGACATGTGGCTAACGAATAACAGTATATTAGCATTATCCTAGCATCATGTTCCTTTTACTTTCTATTGTTACTAATAACAGCCTATTTATTAACAACATTAACTTTAATGAACAAAGCAGCATTACACACTTTCTGTTGCTCTTTAACCACCACAATCACTACAACAACCACCACAACCCCACCAAGAACCACTACAACAACAACCACCACCACAACTACCACCACCATCACCACTACAACTACTACAACCATAACAACCACTGCTACAACCACTACAACCACCATTACAACAACCGCCATCACAACTACAACCACCACTACAACAACATCCACAGCAACCACCAAGACTACAACCAACACCACAACCAACACCACAACCACCACCACCACCACAACCGCAACAACCAACAATACAACCACCACTACAACCACCAAAATCACCACCATCACTACAACCATAACAACCATAATTACAACCACAACAAACAAAACCACCACTACAACCACCACCACAACAACCAACACCACTACAACCAAAACCACAACACAACCACCACTACAACCATCACCGCAACCACTGCTACAACCACAGCTACAACCACCGCTACATGATGATTAGTAAAAATTAAAATCTCTGTTAGATGAAAAGATGAAGATATTGCAGCATGAACTAATCATAACTAACCCATTCATTAGGTTACCTAATCATTACCTAAAACCACCCAGTTTATCACGGAGAGACTAGTTAATGGCCAGTTATGTTATACACATTTCTGTGGATTCGGGTATTGTTTATATTGATTTTACATAGACTGTGTTTGGTCTGTTTAATGATAAGGTGGAATCTAACAGCAGACAAAGCAGACAAAGACAAATGAAAAGACTAAATTTCATTTGTACTTCACTCTCTCACACACACAGAGGTGAAAAACAATGCTTACGGTTTCCTAATTTAAGTTATATATAAATTCTTTAGACATTCTTGTGTGCGATGTCCGTCTGAAGACCTGCTTACGGAAACACGTGACAGTTGACATAATTTCAGTAGTTCTAAAGCTGCACTAAACTCAGTGTTGAATATTTTAGTCCTTTCAGCAGCATGACTGTATAATACACGTGTGTGTGGTGTGTGTGTGGGGGGTGTATGTGTGTTCATGAGTAGTGCAGCAGCAGACTGATTACAACGTTACATCTGCATTCAGCAGGAAGAGAACGTCTCTATTTCATTTTCAGAGCCTCGTATTTAGCCTGTTCCTTTATGAGCGTCAATACAGCACTATGGCAGCCATGTTCAAGTGTTTTGCTGTGACTTTTTTATCAATTAGCACTGAGATGATTTATGGCTCCAGGTGGAGGAGGGATTAAGCGCGCTCTTTAACAATCCTTACTCCAAAGCATCCATATAAGTGATAATCACATCATGCCCTCTAAACACACTTCCTCTTTTAATTCCCTCTATCTCTATTAAAAAAATGATACCTAAATGTATTTACAGTATATAAAACCTTCAGAATTCATTTAAACTCCGTTCATTACATTTCTCTGATTAAATAGATGAGTTTTGTTTTTTTTGCTCAGCTCCAGTTTTCTAAATCCATGTAAAGTTCTGGAATGTTCTACAAATCTGAAAAGTCTATATTGTTGAACTTTTCCATGCAGAAAGTAAGGAATAGGGACAGATTTGTAAAACCTAATCTCGGAATATTCTGACTGTTTCTTCTCCATAGAATTGGTTGGGTCTTGAATTAGACTCTTTAATGCCTACAAATTCAGGAGCTTTTGAAAAGCTCTTCCAGTCACTCTGAAGCCTCTGCTAGCTCTCCATAGGGAAGGTCATTAGGAATGTGGCCATGTTCCATTCTCCTCAGACGTCCAGGTCTACTCACGTGACAAATATTAGTATGTGAGCTACTCATATTCTTAGAGTGCCACAGATCTTTTGGTGCCAATGCTTACAGACTCTGAGGCAGTGACCCATGTGTACCTGCAGGTGAGGAGGACACTGGGGAGTTCACTCCATCTGGTTATAATGAGGTCTAGCTCATGCCAGTGGTGAGAGCAGTGGTGTCTCCAAGACACTTGGTGGAGATCCTCTCACTTGGAGAAGGGGTTTCTCACGCGTAGAAGATGATTCCATGAGCACAGAGACCTTTAGCTCAGTCCACTCCACATCTCTGAGAAGTCCTTCTGTGCTGGAGATTTGAGATTCTTCCAGAGCCTTGTAGAACCAATCGTTCTCCTCTGGGTCGGTGAAGCAGGAAGAGAGTTCTTCATGATGAAGCACGCTTTGTTGTGATGGACCATGCTGCTTTGGTCCATCACAGAACTTCCCTGACCATCAAGAAGGTGGAGACATATTTAATCCTCAGATCAAATGAAGTGTTTAAGAATCTCTGGAATCATTTATTTATTAAAGAACTCTTAGAATGATGTCACTCACTCTGGAATCCCGTAGGATTTTCTTAATTAGAAATCATTTTAAATCCTTGGTTTCAAATGCAGTGGAATAATCAGAAGATCTGTCGTCTGTTCTAGAATGCTCTCTAATTAAAATGGCTGCCAGCTCTTCCTGAAACACTGATGTGTTTGTGTTGTGGAAAGCACTACACTTCAAGTCTTTACACTGAGAATGTCTTGAACCGCTTCCTGGGAATCCTTTAATTAAACTTCACAGCTCCCAGAAAACTCATAATGAACTGCAGAACATTCCAGAAGCCCATTAGTGTGGCTGATGGTTTGAGCTGAAATGCGAGGCAGACTGATGTAAACAGGAGACAGCATGCGTGTACCAGCTTGTGTTCTCCTGAGAGAACCAAGAAAACCGAGACGCTTCTGAAAAACTGAGAGGTGAAGAGGCGCAGCAACCGCAAAGCAGAGGCTTCACAACAGCAGCAAAGTGTGTGTGTGTGTTTGAAGTAGATGTGGTGTACTGAAGCAGCAGTGTACATATGGAGCAGCTCTGTCCCCTGCAGGTCATCACTGGTACTGCTACTGGTAATAATAATCAGTGTAAACTAAAGCGTTAGTTTCTCCCACTCTGCAGACAGACTGCAATATAAAGTGTGTGTGTGTGTGTGTGTCTCACCTCCACATCCCTTGGAAGCTATACATGGTGCTCACACAGCGAGGTAGAGGAGGAGTTTCAACACCATCCAACTTCATCAGCAAAGACGCAACACCATACAACACCAAATACTTCACATAGAAAAACTGTACTATAGCCAGGGCCAGACCTCCTACAACACTCAGAGAGAGAGAAAGAGAGAGTGGGGAGGGGGGGGGGGGAGAGGGGGGGCATCTCAGCTGATTAACTGGTGTAAATGGCCACTGTGGATAAATTATTTCACACACACACACACACACACCTGGATTTTTCCTGACCATGGAGTTTATGAGTGATTTGTAGAATAAAGTCAGGTTGTGTTTCTGCAGCTCCTCAGTGTAACTGAAGTGAATGATTAGACAGATCACTGGAGAGAGGAAGACTCCAGTGCTGGTGCATGTTAATAGAATGTGTTCTAATCATCAGCTCTCCAAACCACACTCCCATTACACCTCTATTACATACCGGTCAGCACAATTACATGTTAATAACAACTCCCGTATATATATGTTTGCACCTGACACAAAGACAAATGTTCTACTGTAAAATACTCCTTGCTGACCCCTGCTGTACCTGGCAATAAAACTTTTTCTGATTCTGATTCATCCTACAGATAAATAAAGAAACAGATGACTGGACTCATCTTGCAAGAACAGTTATATTATATTAACAGTTGTATTATATTATTAATACACCATTTTAGCCTGACTAGACACTGGGAATGGAGATTGGTTTTGGGAAATGTGTAATGCCTTCACTGGAATATATTCAAAAAGACACTTACACACACACACACACAGATAGATGCACACACACAAACACACACGCACGCACGCATGCATGCACACATACAGACACACATACAAACACACACACATGTTCACACACACACACACGCATGTATGCACATGTGAACACATACCCAGAGCCCAGGGGGGGAGCATGATGAGGTAGGTCTCGTTGTTCTGGATGCTGTGTATATACATGAAGTGGATCATAACCTCAGCTAAACACCACCACACACACACACGCAACGTCCAGCCCAACATCAGGGACAGGGACACTTTACACACTGCACTGTCCATCTACAGAGAAACGAGGGAGAGAGAGGAGGGATGAGAGATGAGCAGACAGACAAAGGAGTCTATATGTGTATGTGTGTGTGTTCAACAATTTTATCAAGACAGATTTCATGTTATAACTAGAATGAAGCTCCTGGTTACACAATTGCACTTTTAAACCATAATGTCCACAGATCTACAGAAGTAATGATTTATAATCCCACTCTCTGTTTATAATGATTTATAATCCCACTCTCTGTGTTTATAATGATTTATAATCCCACTCTCTGTGTTTATAATGATTTATAATCCCACTCTATGTTTATAATGATTTATAATCCCACTCTCTGTGTTTATAATGATTTATAATCCCACTCTCTGTGTTTATAATGATTTATAATCCCACTCTCAGTGTTTATAATGATTTATAATCCCACTCTCTGTGTTTATAATGATTTATAATCCCACTCTCAGTGTTTATAATGATTTATAATCCCCCTCTCTGTGTTTATAACGATTTACAATCCCACTCTCAGTGTTTATAACGATTTATAATCCCACTCTCAGTGTTTATAACGATTTATAATCCCACTCTCAGTGTTTATAACGATTTATAATCCCACTCTCAGTGTTTATAATGATTTATAATCCCCCTCTCTATGTTTATAACGATTTACAATCCCACTCTCAGTGTTTATAACGATTTATAATCCCACTCTCAGTGTTTATAACGATTTATAATCCCACTCTCAGTGTTTATAATGATTTATAATTCCACTCAGTCACTCAGTGTTTATAATGATTTATAATCCCCCTCTCTATGTTTATAACGATTTACAATCCCACTCTCAGTGTTTATAATGATTTATAATCCCACTCAGTCACTCAGTGTTTATAATGATTTATAATCCCCCTCTCTATGTTTATAACGATTTACAATCCCCCTCTCAGTGTTTATAATGATTTATAATCCCACTCTCAGTGTTTATAATGATTTATAATCCCACTCTCAGTGTTTATAATGATTTATAATCCCACTCTCAGTGTTTATAATGATTTATAATCCCACTCTGTGTTTATAATGATTTATAATCCCACTCTCAGTGTTTATAATGATTTATAATCCCCCTCTCTATGTTTATAACGATTTACAATCCCACTCTCAGTGTTTATAATGATTTATAATCCCACTCTGTGTTTATAATGATTTATAATCCCACTCAGTCACTCAGTGTTTATAATGATTTATAATCCCCCTCTCTATGTTTATAACGATTTACAATCCCACTCTCAGTGTTTATAATGATTTATAATCCCACTCTCAGTGTTTATAATGATTTATAATCCCACTCTCAGTGTTTATAATGATTTATAATCCCACTCTCAGTGTTTATAATGATTTATAATCCCACTCAGTCACTCAGTGTTTATAATGATTTATAATCCCACTCTCAGTGTTTATAATGATTTATAATCCCACTCTCAGTGTTTATAATGATTTATAATCCCACTCTCAGTGTTTATAATGATTTATAATCCCACTCTCAGTGTTTATAATGATTTATAATCCCACTCTCAGTGTTTATAATGATTTATAATCCCACTCTCAGTGTTTATAATGATTTATAATCCCACTCTCAGTGTTTATAATGATTTATAATCCCACTCTCAGTGTTTATAATGATTTATAATCCCACTCTCAGTGTTTATAATGATTTATAATCCCACTCTCAGTGTTTATAATGATTTATAATCCCACTCTGTGTTTATAATGATTTATAATCCCACTCTCAGTGTTTATAATGATTTATAATCCCACTCTCAGTGTTTATAATGATTTATAATCCCACTCAGTTACTCAGTGTTTATAATGATTTATAATCCCACTCAGTCACTCAGTGTTTATAATGATTTATAATCCCACTCTCTGTGTTTATAATGATTTATAATCCCACTCAGTTACTCAGTGTTTATAATGATTTATAATCCCACTCAGTTACTCAGTGTTTATAATGATTTATAATCCCACTCTCAGTGTTTATAATGATTTATAATCCCACTCTCAGTGTTTATAATGATTTATAATCCCACTCTCAGTGTTTATAATGATTTATAATCCCACTCTCAGTGTTTATAATGATTTATAATCCCACTCTCAGTGTTTATAATGATTTACAATCCCACTCTCAGTGTTTATAATGATTTATAATCCCACTCTCAGTGTTTATAATGATTTATAATCCCACTCTGTGTTTATAATGATTCATAATCCCACTCTGTGTTTATAACGATTTACAATCCCACTCTGTGTTTATAATGATTTATAATCCCACTCTCAGTGTTTATAATGATTTATAATCCCACTCAGTCACTCAGTGTTTATAATGATTTATAATCCCACTCTCTGTTTATAATGATTTATAATCCCACTCTCAGTGTTTATAATGATTTATAATCCCACTCTCAGTGTTTATAATGATTTATAATCCCACTCTCAGTGTTTATAATGATTCATAATCCCACTCTCAGTGTTTATAATGATTCATAATCCCACTCTCAGTGTTTATAATGATTTATAATCCCACTCTCAGTGTTTATAATGATTTATAATCCCACTCTCAGTGTTTATAATGATTTATAATCCCACTCAGTCACACAGTGTTTATAATGATTTATAATCCCACTCTCAGTGTTTATAACGATTTACAATCCCACTCTGTGTTTATAACTATTTATAATCCCACTCTGTGTTTATAACTATTTATAATCCCACTCTCAGTTTTTATAATGATTTATAATCCCACTCTCAGTGTTTATAATGATTTATAATCCCACTCAGTCACTCAGTGTTTATAATGATTTATAATCCCACTCAGTGTTTATAATGATTTATAATCTCACTCTCTGCGTTTATAACGATTTATAATCCCACTCTCAGTGTTTATAACGATTTATAATCCCACTCTCAGTGTTTATAATGATTTATAATCCCACTCTCAGTGTTTATAATGATTTATAATCCCACTCAGTTACTCAGTGTTTATAATGATTTATAATCCAACTCAGTCACTCAGTGTTTATAATGATTTATAATCCCACTCTCAGTGTTTATAACGATTTACAATCCCACTCTGTGTTTATAACTATTTATAATCCCACTCTGTGTTTATAACTATTTATAATCCCACTCTCAGTTTTTATAATGATTTATAATCCCACTCTCAGTTTTTATAATGATTTATAATCCCACTCTCAGTGTTTATAATGATTTATAATTCCACTCAGTCACTCAGTGTTTATAATGATTTATAATCCCACTCAGTGTTTATAATGATTTATAATCCCACTCTCTGCGTTTATAACGATTTATAATCCCACTCTCAGTGTTCATAATGATTTATAATCCCACTCTCAGTGTTTATAATGATTTATAATCCCACTCTCAGTGTTTATAATGATTTATAATCCCACTCTCAGTGTTTATAATGATTTATAATCCCACTCTCAGTGTTTATAATGATTTATAATCCCACTCAGTCACTCAGTGTTTATAATGATTTATAATCCCACTCAGTGTTTATAATGATTTATAATCTCACTCTCTGCGTTTATAACGATTTATAATCCCACTCTCAGTGTTTATAACGATTTATAATCCCACTCTCAGTGTTTATAATGATTTATAATCCCACTCTCAGTGTTTATAATGATTTATAATCCCACTCAGTTACTCAGTGTTTATAATGATTTATAATCCAACTCAGTCACTCAGTGTTTATAATGATTTATAATCCCACTCTCAGTGTTTATAATGATTTATAATCCCACTCTCAGTGTTTATAATGATTTATAATCCCACTCTCAGTGTTTATAATGATTTATAATCCCACTCTCAGTGTTTATAATGATTTATAATCCCACTCTCAGTGTTTATAATGATTTATAATTCCACTCAGTCACTCAGTGTTTATAATGATTTATAATCCCACTCTCAGTGTTTATAATGATTTATAATCCCACTCTCAGTGTTTATAATGATTTATAATCCCACTCTCAGTGTTCATAATGATTTATAATCCCACTCTCAGTGTTTATAATGATTTATAATCCCACTCTCAGTGTTTATAATGATTTATAATCCCACTCTCAGTGTTTATAATGATTTATAATCCCACTCTCAGTGTTTATAATGATTTATAATCCCACTCTCAGTGTTTATAATGATTTATAATCCCACTCTCAGTGTTTATAATGATTTATAATCCCACTCTCAGTGTTTATAATGATTTATAATCCCACTCTCAGTGTTTATAATGATTTATAATCCCACTCTCAGTGTTTATAATGATTTATAATCCCACTCTCAGTGTTTATAATGATTTATAATCCCACTCAGTCACTCAGTGTTTATAATGATTTATAATCCCACTCTCTGTGTTTATAATGATTTATAATCCCACTCAGTTACTCAGTGTTTATAATGATTTATAATCCCACTCAGTGTTTATAATGATTTATAATCCCACTCTCAGTGTTTATAATGATTTATAATCCCACTCAGTTACTCAGTGTTTATAATGATTTATAATCCCACTCAGTCACTCAGTGTTTATAATGATTTATAATCCCACTCTCTGTGTTTATAATGATTTATAATCCCACTCAGTTACTCAGTGTTTATAATGATTTATAATCCCACTCAGTGTTTATAATGATTTATAATCCCACTCTCAGTGTTTATAATGATTTATAATCCCACTCAGTTACTCAGTGTTTATAATGATTTATAATCCAACTCAGTCACTCAGTGTTTATAATGATTTATAATCCCACTCTCTGTGTTTATAATGATTTATAATCCCACTCAGTTACTCAGTGTTTATAATGATTTATAATCCCACTCAGTCACTCAGTGTTTATAATGATTTATAATCCCACTCTGTGTTTATAATGATTTATAATCCCACTCAGTTACTCAGTGTTTATAATGATTTATAATCCAACTCAGTCACTCAGTGTTTATAATGATTTATAATCCCACTCTCTGTGTTTATAATGATTTATAATCCCACTCAGTTACTCAGTGTTTATAATGATTTATAATCCCACTCAGTTACTCAGTGTTTATAATGATTTATAATCCCACTCTCAGTGTTTATAATGATTTATAATCCCACTCTCAGTGTTTATAATGATTTATAATCCCACTCTGTGTTTATAATGATTCATAATCCCACTCTGTGTTTATAACGATTTACAATCCCACTCTGTGTTTATAATGATTTATAATCCCACTCTCAGTGTTCATAATGATTTATAATCCCACTCTCAGTTTTTATAATGATTTATAATCCCACTCTCAGTGTTCATAATGATTCATAATCCCACTCTGTGTTTATAATGATTTATAATCCCACTCAGTCACTCAGTGTTTATAATGATTTATAATCCCACTCTGTGTTTATAATGATTTATAATCCCACTCTCAGTGTTTATAATGATTCATAATCCCACTCTCAGTGTTTATAATGATTCATAATCCCACTCTCAGTGTTTATAATGATTTATAATCCCACTCTCAGTGTTTATAACGATTTACAATCCCACTCTGTGTTTATAACTATTTATAATCCCACTCTGTGTTTATAACTATTTATAATCCCACTCTCAGTTTTTATAATGATTTATAATCCCACTCTCAGTGTTTATAATGATTTATAATCCCACTCAGTCACTCAGTGTTTATAATGATTTATAATCCCACTCAGTGTTTATAATGATTTATAATCCCACTCTCTGCGTTTATAACGATTTATAATCCCACTCTCAGTGTTTATAATGATTTATAATCCCACTCTGTGTTTATAACGATTCATAATCCCACTCTGTGTTTATAACGATTCATAATCCCACTCTGTGTTTATAACGATTCATAATCCCACTCAGTGTTTATAATGATTTATAATCCCACTCTCTCTGTTTATGATTTATAATCCCACTCTCAGTGTTTAATGATTTATAATCCCACTCAGTGTTTATAATGATTTATAATCCTCCTCTATGTGTTTATAATGACTTATAATCCCACTCTCAGTTTTTATAATGATTTATAATCCCACTCTCAGTGTTTATAATGATTTATAATCCCACTCTCAGTGTTTATAATGATTTATAATCCCACTCTCAGTGTTTATAATGATTAATAATCCCACTCAGTGTTTATAATAATGTATAATCCCACTCTCTGGGATGTTTCTCTCACCTCCTGTCTGAAATGGTTGTAGTTAATGATGGGTCCGTTGTAGAAGAGTGGATGATAGAAGCAGTAGGAGACCAGGTGGTAGAGTTGTGTTAGAAATGTTGTGAAGTTGAGAAAAGAGAAGCCATGATCTGTTCCTCTGACCTGCAGAGGGCTCCAGCACAGCTCCAGGCTGAAGCTGACACAGCGTAACACACACATTGCAATGCTGAACATCAGGAGATAATAGTTCTCATCTGAGTCGTACCAGCCTCGCTGTGGACAGAGCACAGGACAGGTCAGTTTATAAAGGATTTTATTTATAAAGCCATGTTCTACTGCCTCATACACTACACTTCCACTCAGTCCTAGCTGCACTGCTGACATTATTATAATTCAGTGTTTATGTCAGAGGTTCAAATGATGTGATAAATAAGCACAAATGTATGTCCTGAACACACCTGTATGTCCTGCACGCTGCTGATGTGTAGTGTAAAAAGCAGTAACAGAGAGCAGCCCCAGGAAAGGGCGGGGTTCTGCAGCTGAGCAACAGCCAATGAAATGCCCAGGTGAAGCATTAGAACGGCTACGCCCCTCGAACCAAGGAGGCACCAGGCACAGAGAACACCATACACTGTGAGGACAGCCTTTCTCAACTGTAATGCACACACACACAAACATCAAGTCAAGTAGCTTTTGCTGTCATTTGGACCGTATAAAGCTGCAGAGCGACAAACAGTGTGAGATAAAAGACACACAGTACAATACACTACAGGACAGATACATAACACTGACCAGTGTCCAGTCTGTGAGGATCAATGCACAAAGACAAGGATTCAACAAAAGGCAAACACACACACAAAATACACACATACACAGACACACACACACATACATATATACACACACACACACACACACACACATACACTACCAGTGAAAAGTTTGGACACACCTTCTAATCCCATGTTCTTTCCTGATGTTTATTTCTCTCTACATTGTAAAACAATGCTGAAGGCGGCCGAAATCCACAATAATGTCCTTTGAACAGTTGATACTGAGATATGTCTGCTACTGATGCTCTGTAAAGCCTTCATAACGCCTCTAATCTGAGGTGCTGTTAATTGGTGATTTCTGAGGCTGGTGACTCTAAATGAACTTCTCCTCTGCAGCAGAGGTCAGTTTTGGTCTTGCTTTACTGGGAGGGTCTTCATGTGAGCCAGTTTCATCATGGGGCTTGATGGGTTTTGCAAATGCACTTGACAATACTGTTCTTGCAAGAACTATTCCAGAACACCTGACCTTCGTGTCTTAAAATAACAACTGACTGTTTTTTGTTGTCATTACATATGGATTACTGAAGTCCATGTGTGTTATTTCATAGTTTTGAAATCTCTAAATGTTTATCAGGCTGCTTTATGGCAATGTCCACTGATGTTTTATCTGAACAGGTATAGAGTTAATCTATTCAGCAGTGTGAGACTTAATGATGACCGACAAGATGAGGACAACAATAATAATAATAATAATAATAAACCCTGAGAGAGGAAATAGACTCAGACTGGACAGTGTGGTTATAAATCAGTGGTCACAGCACACACTTGGTCTCTAGTAGTCATTAAAACAGTGTGTAATATTATTGTGTGTGAATATGTGTGTTGGACTTCACAGAGATGCTGTAATGTTCACCTGAGGCATACACACACTGGACAGCTGGGACACTACACCATGACCAATCAGTGACCAGAGGAGAGAACGCCACGCCCACTCACTCCAGAAACTCCACTCAAAGTCAGCAGCATCCTGTGGAGAAACAAACACACATACACACATACACACACATATACACATATATACACATACACATATATACACACACACAAACATACACACATATACACACATATACACACACACAGACAGACAGACACACACAGTTTGGGTAAATTTGCTGTAAAGCGCCCTGTGTGTGTAATAAAGGTGTGAACTCTTCAGGTGTGAACTCTTCAGTGACCCTCGGCTGTACCTTTTTACTGCTCTGGATGAAGACACTTCTCTCCAGCTGACCGTCTCTGTCCAAACTCTCCTCATGCTCTACATATTACACAAACAGGAAGTGACATCACACTGGTGTACTTTGATCCCGATGTGCCCCCATGCTTTTGTTACACAGGAGGCTGATGAGATTCACACAAACCTTACACACAATAAACACACACACACATCGAGCACACAAACAGGAAGTGATATCATTTAGATATTAGAGGACAGAATGAATGAAGTGGTCCAGTGTCAGTGTCCAGGAGATGGGCTTCTGTCCAGAGCTCTAATAATTACACCAGATAATTCAGTGATGAATAATTATACAGAATAAAAAAAACACACACACACACACACGAGGGCCTTTACTTTAATTTTCCTTCATTTTATTCCATAATAAACTCATCGGTGAGTCACGCTGCGCTAGCTGTTCTCATAACCACACTGACTGTATAAAGTTCCTCTAAGGGATTTAGCTTGATGCTATCCTTTACCCTGACCTACTGACCTGACATGAGGAGATGAGGACTATTGACCTTAGTGGGTACGGTGAGCTCTTATCTTCGGTCCAGCCAAAGCGGCCCAGACGTCCTCTGCTGAGACGTGATAACTAATCAAACCATAATCCCTGATCCCGCCCACTCAGGCGTTATCCCTCCCTTAACTCTACCGCATGATGTCCATCTGAAATGACCATATAAATGATCACCAGTTTTGTGATGAATTAAGATTGCAGTAAATGTACATTTTATTTATTTTTGTGTGATGTAGCACATGCAGTGTCTGAGAGAGAGGGGGAAGACAGAGAGAGAGAGAGAGAGAGAGAGAGAGAGAGAGAGACACACACAAAAAGAGACACAGAGAGAGTGTGTACACATACAATATGTATATATAACATTACACTCTAGAAAATAAAATAAATAGAAAAACAAAATTTTCCAGAGTGTAATGTATCAACAGTTAAAGATTATAAGTACAGTAATACCTCACACATCCGTGAGGTTATGTTCCAGGACCCATCGCTAATGACGAGGTTTCACTGATGTTCCGTGGAGTCACTAAAAATGCTAATACTGTACTGTAAATGCTTATTTTTAGAGTTTAAAGCCTAAATATGACTACAACCGTGCTCCCAAAACACTTTTTAATTTCATTTAAAAGTTAGCTTAATACATTACCCTTAAAAAAAAATAAATGTTTGACATAAAAATAGAGTACAGTATCGCCTGTATAAAAACCAAGGAAAAAATCACTGAGATCACTTATTCACAGAATATACGCACGTGTTGAACCGAGCACAAGGGGCGGGGAGATGAACTGCAACATCACACATACAAAGCATCGTAGCTACCAGCCAATCACCAGCTAGGTAAAACTGTTAATGCTCTGTGATTGGCTACTTCCAACCCTTTGGAGAATTCACCATGGAAGTGCTTTGAAAAGGCCTCCAGGATAAAGTTGTAGAAAGACTCATGTTAGGAGAAAGCTACAAAAAGAATTGAAGGCTTCAGCTATCCCTCTGAGAACTATTCAGAGCATCATTAAGAAGTGGAAAGCCTAGGGTTTCACCAACACATTGCCTAGACCAGGTCTTCTGTCCAGACTGGATGGCCGAGCCAAGAGGACATTGATCAGAGAAGCTACCAAGAGACCAAAGGAAACTTGCACTGGGAATGGTCAGTGTGTTCATGTGACTATCTCACAAGCTTTACACAAAGCTGGTCTGTACGGCTGGAGGGCAAGAAAGAAGCTTCTCCTGAAAAATGGCCACACTCGTCTCATTTACGCTACACAAAAACATACCTGGAAAGCTCTGATGCCATCTGGCTGAAGGTGCTATGGTCTGAGGAACCTAAAATGGACCTTTTTAGACTAAACTACAAGAACTATGTTTGGCGATAAAAAAAACACAGCACACAGGGGCTGGCAGATTGGTCAGGATTAAAGAAAAAAATTAACCCAACCTCAACCCTGCCAGCTGTCCAACTAAAGATCAATATCAAACCTCGCTTTATCCCTTTAATATCCTAGAAAAGGCTGTACACAGCAGTTATGTTCAGACCTACACAGGAATAACATTCATGAAGTGTATCAGTCAGGATTTGGCCAGGGCGACAGACACAGTGGGTAATATTAGGACCTAGGGTTAGGGTCACAAGATCAGTTCATGCCCTGAGTAATCAGAAACTCTTGCCAGATGGCAGCCACTGAAACAGTTTTGGGTG
The DNA here is from genome assembly GCF_019097595.1 of Hemibagrus wyckioides. Taxonomy (NCBI): domain Eukaryota; kingdom Metazoa; phylum Chordata; class Actinopteri; order Siluriformes; family Bagridae; genus Hemibagrus; species Hemibagrus wyckioides. The sequence continues at coordinate 30,980,121 of NC_080718.1, read as the reverse complement.
ATGAGTGTCTTTAATAATGTGCTCACCCCTGGACCTGCACCGCCTGATGTAAACATCCTGTAGATCAGGCGGTGCAGTCCTAGTGATGCGCCCAGCACACCTGATCACTCTCCTCAAGTCCTTTTTATCCTGGGAACTGCTATTCTCATACCAGACGGTAATATTCCCAGATTCAACAGACTGGATGATGGATGTGTATAAGGTTTTGCGCAGACCTGAAGAGATCCTGAACTTCCTCAGCTGTCTGAGGTACTACAAGTGCTGCCTAGCCTTCTTCACCAGTGAAGAGATGCGGGGTGTCCAGAACAAGTCCTCAGAGATATGGTCTCCCAGATACTTGTAGCTGGTCACTCTCTCCACCAGAGTCCCGTTGATCTTAAGCGGCGTGTACTGAGAATCATGCTTTCCTCTCCTGAAGTCCACCACCATCTCCTTGGTCTTTGAGACATTTAGGTCCAGGTTGTTATGCTTACACCAAGAAGATAGTGCTGATATCTCCTCCAGATAAGCTGTCTCGTCGTTGTTCTGGATCAGTCCAATCATCACTGTGTCATCTGCAAATTTCACAATGGAGTTGGAGCTGTGTCGAGTATAGCAGTCATAGGTGTAGAGAGAGAAGAGCAGGGGACTTGGAACACAATCTTGAGGTGATCCAATGTTCAATGTGATACTGTCTGAGAACCAATGTCCTATCTTTACCACCTGTGGTCTGTTTGTCAGGAAGCTCAGGATCCAGGAGCATAGTGATTGACCAAGTCCCAGTTCACTGAGCTTTATTATGAGACGGTAAGGGATTACAGTGTTAAATGCTGAGCTGTAGTCAATGAAAAGAAGCCTTACATAATTCCCTTTCCCAATGTCCAGATGTGAAAGCGTTGTATGAAGGACATGTGAAATCATCCGTGCTTCTGTTTTGGCGGTACGCATATTGTAGTGGATCAAGGGAATTTGGTAACAAAGCACAGATAAGATCCTTTACAAGTTTCACCTGATGTTTCCTCGTCCTCTGTAGCCTGTGATCGTCTTTAGCCCCACCCACACACCTCTAATGTCGTGATGGTCTAGTCACGTCTCCATTTTTTTCCTGTAGTGCCATTTTGCCTCTTTCACTTCC
>NC_080718.1:30971507-30974007 GCF_019097595.1 Hemibagrus wyckioides | reverse complement strand
GTCACACACACACACACACACACACACACACACACACTACACTGTACAGTACACACCCTGTCACACACACACACACACACACACACACACACTACACTGTACAGTACACACCCTGTCACACACACACACACACACACACACACTACACTGTACAGTACACACCCTGTCTCACACACACACACACACACACTACACTGTACAGTACACACCCTGTCTCACACACACACACACACACACACACACACACACACTACACTGTACAGTACACACCCTGTCACACACACACACACTACACTGTACAGTACACACCCTGTCACACACACACACACACACACACACACTACACTGTACAGTACACACCCTGTCACACACACACACACCCACACTACACTGTACAGTACACACCCTGTCACACACACACACTAAACTATACAGTACACACCCTGTCACACACACACACACACACACACACTACACTGTACAGTACACACCCTGTCACACACACACACACACACACTACACTGTAAAGTACACACCCTGTCACACACACACACACACACACACACTACACTGTACAGTACACACCCTGTCACACACATACACACACACACACTACACTGTACAGTACACACCCTGTCACACACACACACTAAACTATACAGCACACACCCTGTCACACACACACACACACACACACACACTACACTGTACAGTACACACCCTGTCACACACACACACACACACACTACACTGTAAAGTACACACCCTGTCACACACACACACACACTACACTGTAAAGTACACACCCTGTCACACACACACACACTACACTGTAAAGAACACACCCTGTCTCACACACCCACACACACACACACTACACTGTAAAGTACACACCCTGTCACACACACACACACACACACACACTACACTGTACAGTACACACCCTGTCACACACACACACACACACACACTACACTGTAAAGAACACACCCTGTCTCACACACACACACACACTACACTGTACAGTACACACCCTGTCACACACACACACACCCACACTACACTGTACAGTACACACCCTGTCACACACATACACACACACACACACTGCACTGTACAGTACACACCCTGTCACACACACACACACACACTACACTGTACAGTACACACCCTGTCTCACACACACACACACACTACACTGTAAAGTACACACCCTGTCACACACACACACACACACACACACACTACACTGTACAGTACACACCCTGTCTCACACACAAACACACTACACTGTAAAGTACACACCCTGTCTCACACACACACACACACACACTACACTGTAAAGTACACACCCTGTCACACACACACACCCCCACACTACACTGTACAGTACACACCCTGTCACACACACACACTAAACTATACAGTACACACCCTGTCACACACACACACACTACACTGTACAGTACACACCCTGTCACAGACACACACACACACACACACACACACTACACTGTAAAGTACACACCCTGTCTCACACACACACACACACTACACTGTACAGTACACACCCTGTCACACACACACACACCCACACTACACTGTACAGTACACACCCTGTCACACACACACACTAAACTATACAGCACACACCCTGTCACACACACACACACACACACACACACACACTACACTGTAAAGTACACACCCTGTCTCACACACACACACTACACTGTAAAGAACACACCCTGTCTCACACACCCACACACACACACACTACACTGTAAAGTACACACCCTGTCACACACACACACACACACACACACACCACTGTAAAGAACACACCCTGTCTCACACACACACACACACACACACACACACTACACTGTAAAGTACACACCCTGTCACACACACACACACACACTACACTGTAAAGAACACACCCTGTCTCACACACACACACACACACACACTACACTGTAAAGTACACACCCTGTCACACACACACACACACTACACTGTACAGTACACACCCTGTCACACACACACACACACACACACTACACTGTAAAGTACACACCCTGTCACACACACACACACACACACACACTACACTGTAAAGTACACACCCTGTCTCACACACACACACACTACACTGTAAAGTACACACCCTGTCACACACACACACACACTACACTGTAAAGTACACACCCTGTCACACACACACACACACTACACTGTAAAGTACACACCCTGTCACACACACACACACACACACACTACACTGTAAAGTACACACCCTGTCACACACACACACACACACACACACACTACACTGTAAAGTACACACCCTGTCACACACACACACACACACACTACACTGTAAAGTACACACCCTGTCACACACACACACACACACACACTACACTGTAAAGTACACACCCTGTCACACACACACACACACACACACTACACTGTACAGTACACACCCTGTCACACA
>NC_080718.1:30936507-30966507 GCF_019097595.1 Hemibagrus wyckioides | reverse complement strand
ACACACACACTACACTGTACAGTACACACCCTGTCACACACACACACACACACACACACACACACACACACACTACACTGTACAGTACACACCCTGTCACACACACACACTAAACTATACAGCACACACCCTGTCACACACACACACACACACACACACACTACACTGTACAGTACACACCCTGTCACACACACACACACTACACTGTACAGTACACACCCTGTCACACACTACACTGTAAAGTACACACCCTGTCTCACACACACACACACACACACACACTACACTGTACAGTACACACCCTGTCTCACACACACACACACACACACACACACTACACTGTACAGTACACACCCTGTCACACACACACACACACACACACACACTACACTGTACAGTACACACCCTGTCACACACACACACACTACACTGTACAGTACACACCCTGTCACACACACACACACACTACACTGTAAAGTACACACCCTGTCTCACACACACACACACTACACTGTAAAGTACACACCCTGTCACACACACACACACACACACACTACACTGTAAAGTACACACCCTGTCACACACACACACACACTACACTGTAAAGTACACACCCTGTCACACACACACACACACACACACACACTACACTGTAAAGAACACACCCTGTCACACACACACACACGCACACACTACACTGTAAAGTACACACCCTGTCACACACACACACACACACACACACACACACTACACTGTAAAGTACACACCCTGTCACACACACACACACACACACACACACACACACTACACTGTAAAGTACACACCCTGTCTCACACACACACACACACTACACTGTACAGTACACACCCTGTCACACACACACACACACACACACACTACACTGTACAGTACACACCCTGTCACACACACACACACAACACTGTAAAGTACACACCCTGTCACACACACACACACACACACTACACTGTAAAGTACACACCCTGTCACACACACACACACACACTACACTGTACAGTACACACCCTGTCACACACACACACACACACTACACTGTAAAGTACACACCCTGTCACACACACACACACACACACACTACACTGTACAGTACACACCCTGTCACACACACACACACACACACTACACTGTACAGTACACACCCTGTCACACACACACACACACACTACACTGTACAGTACACACCCTGTCACACACACACACACACACTACACTGTACAGTACACACCCTGTCACACACACACACACACTACACTGTAAAGTACACACCCTGTCAGACACACACACACACACACTACACTGTAAAGTACACACCCTGTCACACACACACACACACTACACTGTAAAGTACACACCCTGTCACACACACACACACTACACTGTACAGTACACACCCTGTCACACACACACACACACACACTACACTGTACAGTACACACCCTGTCACACACACACACTACACTGTACAGTACACACCCTGTCACACACACACACACACACACACACACTACACTGTACAGTACACACCCTGTCACACACACACACACACACACACACACACACACTACACTGTACAGTACACACCCTGTCACACACACACACACACACACACACACACACACACACACACACTACACTGTACAGTACACACCCTGTCACACACACACACACACACACACACACACAACACTGTACAGTACACACCCTGTCACACACACACACACACACACACACACACACACTACACTGTACAGTACACACCCTGTCACACACACACACACACACACACACACACTACACTGTACAGTACACACCCTGTCACACACACACACACACACACACTACACTGTAAAGTACACACCCTGTCACACACACACACACACACACACACAACACTGTAAAGTACACACCCTGTCACACACACACACACACACACACACTACACTGTACAGTACACACCCTGTCACACACACACACACACACACACACACACACACACACACACTACACTGTACAGTACACACCCTGTCACACACACACACACACACACTACACTGTAAAGTACACACCCTGTCACACACACACACACACACACACTACACTGTAAAGTACACACCCTGTCACACACACACACACTACACTGTACAGTACACACCCTGTCACACACACACACACACACACTACACTGTAAAGTACACACCCTGTCACACACACAAACTACACTGTACAGTACACACCCTGTCACACACACACACACACACACACACACACACACACACACACTACACTGTACAGTACACACCCTGTCACACACACACACACACACACACACACACACACACAACACTGTACAGTACACACCCTGTCACACACACACACACACACACACACACACTACACTGTACAGTACACACCCTGTCACACACACACACACACACACACACACTACACTGTACAGTACACACCCTGTCACACACACACACACACACACACACACACACACACACAACACTGTACAGTACACACCCTGTCACACACACACACACACACACACACACACACACAACACTGTACAGTACACACCCTGTCACACACACACACACACACACACACACACAACACTGTAAAGTACACACCCTGTCACACACACACACACACACACACACACACACACTACACTGTACAGTACACACCCTGTCACACACACACACACACACACTACACTGTACAGTACACACCCTGTCACACACACACACACACACACACTACACTGTAAAGTACACACCCTGTCACACACACACACACACACACACACTGTAAAGTACACACCCTGTCACACACACACACACACACACACACACTACACTGTAAAGTACACACCCTGTCACACACATACACACACACACAACACTGTAAAGTACACACCCTGTCACACACACACACACACACACACACAACACTGTAAAGTACACACCCTGTCACACACACACACACTACACTGTAAAGTACACACCCTGTCACACACACACACACTACACTGTAAAGTACACACCCTGTCACACACACACACACTACACTGTAAAGTACACACCCTGTCACACACACACACACACTACACTGTAAAGTACACACCCTGTCACACACACACACACACACAACACTGTAAAGTACACACCCTGTCACACACACACACACTACACTGTACAGTACACACCCTGTCACACACACACACACTACACTGTAAAGTACACACCCTGTCACACACACACACACACACACAACACTGTAAAGTACACACCCTGTCACACACACACACACACACACACACACTACACTGTAAAGTACACACCCTGTCACACACACACACACACACACTACACTGTACAGTACACACCCTGTCACACACACACACACACACACACACAACACTGTAAAGTACACACCCTGTCACACACACACACACACACACACTGTAAAGTACACACCCTGTCACACACACACACACACACACTACACTGTACAGTACACACCCTGTCACACACACACACACACACTACACTGTACAGTACACACCCTGTCACACACACACACACACACTACACTGTAAAGTACACACCCTGTCACACACACACACACACTACACTGTACAGTACACACCCTGTCACACACACACACACACACACACAACACTGTAAAGTACACACCCTGTCACACACACACACACACACACACACTGTAAAGTACACACCCTGTCACACACATACACACACACACAACACTGTAAAGTACACACCCTGTCACACACACACACACACACACACAACACTGTAAAGTACACACCCTGTCACACACACACACACACTACACTGTAAAGTACACACCCTGTCACACACACACACACACACACACACACACAACACTGTAAAGTACACACCCTGTCACACACACACACACACATACACACTACACAGTAAAGTACACACCCTGTCACACACACACACACACACACACTACACTGTACAGTACACACCCTGTCACACACACACACACTACACTGTACAGTACACACCCTGTCACACACACACACACACACACACTACACTGTAAAGTACACACCCTGTCTCACACACACACACACTACACTGTACAGTACACACCCTGTCACACACACACACACACACTACACTGTACAGTACACACCCTGTCACACACACACACACACACACACACTGTAAAGTACACACCCTGTCACACACACACACACACACACACTACACTGTAAAGTACACACCCTGTCACACACACACACACACACACACACACAACACTGTAAAGTACACACCCTGTCACACACACACACACACATACACACTACACAGTAAAGTACACACCCTGTCACACACACACACACACACACACTACACTGTACAGTACACACCCTGTCACACACACACACACACACACACACACACACACTACACTGTACAGTACACACCCTGTCACACACACACACACTACACTGTACAGTACACACCCTGTCACACACACACACACACACACACTACACTGTAAAGTACACACCCTGTCTCACACACACACACACTACACTGTACAGTACACACCCTGTCACACACACACACACACACACACACACACTACACTGTACAGTACACACCCTGTCACACACACACACACACACACACACTACACTGTAAAGTACACACCCTGTCACACACACACACACACACACTACACTGTACAGTACACACCCTGTCACACACACACACACACACACACACCCTGTCACACACACACACACACTACACTGTAAAGTACACACCCTGTCACACACAAAGTACACACCCTGTCTCACACACACACACACACACACACACAAGTGAGTGAAAATAAAGAAAGAGGAAATCATTCGCGTTTCCTTTTTCACTCCGCGTGACCACTCTGGGCCTCCGTAGGCGTCTCCTTGGAAACGTTAAAGCCTGGCACAGTTAGCTAAACACTCTGAGCTCATTATAATGTTTCTTTCAAATAAAAAATAAGATATTTTCCTCTACATGTGACCATGAAAAATGAAGTTTTTTAAACTTCTGTTAGGTTTAATAATGTTATAATCATCACAAAGCGTTTCGGAGCGCTGTTTGATTTTTGTCCACAAGCTACTCGGCTAGCTAACGTTACACACATGCCGTTGTACATATATAACAGGAATAAGGAGAAACCCCGCGGTAATGAAACAGAAGTGTGGTGGAGATTCATGCTTTAAATTTACTCACATCATCAGCGCTATAAAGAGATTTAACATGTTGTCTTCCTCGCCATGTGAATGAGTGGGCGCGTCCCAAACCGCTCTCAGGACCATGTGTAGTGCACTAGGTGTGACCCGTGGGGGTGAAGGGCACTGGTCTAGGGTTTAATGAAGGATTTTGGAATGCTCCTGTGACTCGCGCTGCCTGTGAAGCTCCGCCCTTCACTTCCTGACTCGGTATCCGCTAACATTTAATTGGTTGGTCTACATGTGTACTTGTAGACTGCAAACTGCGATTGGTTAGATCATTTTTTCTCCAGTCTCATTTATTTATTTTTATTAATTAATCTTAAAAAAAAATTTTAATTACACACTATGCACTTTATATAATTTTATATAATTTTGCACAACACAGTTGTATTTTACACTTCCTATATACATATTCTATATACATATATACCATACCTTACTTTATTCATATTTATTATATTTTATTCTATTTTTATTCTATTTCATTTTTTACCTACTGTGAACTTGTTTTTATATTTTATATTTCGTATTATTATATTTTATCCTCGTCTTTTGTTCTGTCCTTATTCCTTTTCCTTTTTCAAGGGTCAAAACAGTGGTGTAAGCATTTCACTGCATATCATACTGTGTACGATTACGTATGTGACAAATAAAATTTGAATAAAATATATAAATATTCAAATTCAAATTTTATTTGTCACACAGTGTTATGTGTACACAGTATTATCGATTGACAGCCCTAATATATATATATTAGGGCTGGGCAACGATTAATTTTTTTTTTTTTTTTTAATCGAGATTAATCGCACTGTTATACGTAAAAATTTAACAGGTAGCCTTATCTAGCTATCTATCTAAAATGAAACTGTCCATGTAAAAGTTTGGTGCCTTTCTCCGTCTTTGTTAATCCGCCGGTTCTATTTCTTCTCCGGTTCCTCTGAGCGCCGCAGCAGTCTTACGGTCTTCACCAATGCTCTCATTGGTTGAGACGCGTGATGACGTTTATCCCAAGCCAATACGGATCAAGATCCCACCCCTCCCGTCACCCGTGGTTTGTCTGTGTGTGTATTCTGAGCCAGTGAGCAACAGACTTTTAAAATAATTTACAAAATAATAAAAACTGCGTTAATGTGCGATAAAATAATTGTCGGCGTTAATTAATTAATGAGTTAATGCGATAATAACGCGTTAACTTGCCCTAATATATATATATATATATATAAGGACTGTCAATTGATTAAAATATTTAATTAATCCCATGATTGTCATGAGTTGTGATTAATCGCAACTTAATTGCACATTTCTATCCATTCTAAATGTACCTTAAATTAATACTTTTTTAGTTTTTAACACTCTAATCAACATGGGTGTGGACAAATATTGAAATGTATGTTGTTATTATTAGTGAAACCATATTCAACATAGAGCATGAAGACTAGATATGTTTCAGAGTTCATAGATATTTTTCTTGTTCATGTTTATTAAACATATGAAAAAAAGAACATAGAAAACAGTGACTTCTTCCTTTGCACTGAGCGATTTACTGACACAAACCTGTTAACATTTTCAGATCACTTCTTCTAAACATGCAAAGTGTACATTTATTACTGAAACCACCTTAAATATAAAGCACAAAGAACATAGACATGTTTGTCAAATAACTTGTTCATGACAATTAAACACATGAACAAAAGAACATAGAAAAAACACAGGTTCACATTACATCTCCACTGAAAAGAATCTAGTGTTGTCTGCCTTTGGTGAGGGGCAGGAGAGGGGCAGGAGAGGGGCAGGAGAGCTCTCTGTATCAGCTGTATGCGTCACCATCAAGTGATATTTTAAACTCGAGGTGCTGCGGTTTTATATACAACGAAGACGTTTTTTTTTCTGAATTTCGGTTTACTGCTGCATCTCCCATTTCCCAAACTATGGGCAAGGCCGAGGGTCAAACTGAAAATGCGCACATTAATAAAATTAGTGCTGTTAAAAAAGGATTTGCATTAACGCGTTATTAACACGTTAATTTTGACAGCCCTAACATATATATATATATGTGTGTGTGTGTGTGTGTGTGAGAGAGAGAGAGAGAGAGAGAGTGTGTGTGTGTGTGTGTATATATATATATATGTGTGTGTGTGTGCGCGCACGTGTGTATATATACGTGTGTGTGTGTGTGTGTGAGAGAGAGAGAGAGAGAGAGAGAGAGAGAGATCAGGTTGAGGCCTGGGCCTCCTAACATCCACCACCATCTCCCTGGTCTTTGTGGTGTTGAGGTGCAGATGGTTAACGTCACACCATGCAACGAAGTCCTGTATCAGTTTTCTGTACTCTTCCTCCTGTCCCTTCCTGATAAAGCCAACAATAGCAGTGTCGTCCATCAACTTTTGCATGTGGCAGAGCTCTGAGCTATACTGAAAGTCTGAGGTGTAGATGGTGAACAGGACCGGAGAGAGAACAGTCCCTTGTGGTGCTCCCGTACTGCTGACCACAGTGTCAGACCTGCAGTCCCCCAGTCTCACATACTGAGGTCTGCTTGTCAGGTAGTCCGTGATGCATGCCCTCAGGTGTGAGCTCACTCCCATCTCTCTTAATTTATCTCTGAGGAGCGGCTGGATGGTGTTGAAAGCACTGGAGAAGTCCAAAAATGTTATTCTCACAGCCCCACTGCCGCTGTCCAGGTGAGAGAGGGATCTGTGAAGCATGTAAGTAATGGCATCCTTCACTCCCACCTTCTCCTGGAATGAAAACTGCAGAGGGTCGGGGGCATGGTGAACCTGTGGCCTAATGTGGTGTAGCAGCACCCGCTCCATGGTCTTCATTATGTGAGACGTCAGGTCGACTGGCCTGAAGTCATTCAGCTCTCCAGGGCGTGGTTTCTTTGGGACTGGGATAATGCAGAATTGTTTCCACCACCAAGGTACCCTCTCCTGCTCCAGGCTCAGGTTAAAGATGTGTTGTAGAGGGTCTCTCAGCTCCAGTGTGTAGGCCTTCAGGAGTCATGGAGATACCACAGCTTTGCTGGGAAGGAGCCTCCTTAGCTCTGCTGTGATCATGGGTGGAAGGATATTCTCCTCCTGTGTGCTACAGTTGTTCTCAGTGGGTAGATTGAAAGCAGAAGTGGGGGTGGGGAGTGCAGTGTACTGAGGTGTGAATGAGTTTGGGTCGTCAAACCTGTTGAAGAAATTGTTCAGCTGGTTCGCTATTCCCACACCTCCTTCCAATGGTGTCACCCCGCTTCGAGCTGCATCTGGTTATTTTTTCATCCCACTCCACACTTCCTTCATGCTGTTATTCTGCAACATTTGCTCCAGCTTCCTCCTGTACTGCTCCTTTGCCTCCCTGAGCTGGACTTTTAGTTCCCCCTGCACACACTTAAGCTCCTTCTGATCACCATCCCTAAAGGCCCTCTTCTTCTGGTTCAATAGTCCCTTGATGTCTCTTGTGATCCAGGGCTTGTTCTTTGCATAGCATCATACAGTTCTTTCTGGAAAAACAACATCATACAGAAGTTGATGTAGTCAGTAGTGCAGTCGACAACCTCCTCAATGTTCCCATTGTGTGGCCCCTGCAGTACTTCCCAGTCTATGTCCCTGAAGAAGTCTCTTAGGATCTGCTCAGCGTCAGGAGACCACTTCCTGAATGAACGTGTGGTTGTTGGTAGTCTCCTCACTCTTGGTTTATAGTGAGGCTGAAGCAGAATAAGGTGGTCTGCTTTCCCCAGTGCAGGCAGCAGGGTGGCCCTGTATGTGTCCTTTACATTGGCATACAGTAAATCAATTGTCCTCCTGGTGTGACAGTCCACATACTGGGAGAAAGCAGGTAGTGTTGTGTCCAGAGTAACATTATTAAAGTCCCCAGAGATTAACACCATCGCCTTGGGGTGTTGTGTTTGTAACCTAGCAACAGTGGAGTGCATGACGTCACACGCTACCTCCGTGTCGGCACATGGGGGGTGTAAACAATGAGAACAATGGCGTGTCCAAACCCTCTGGGCAAGTAAAAGGGAATTAAACTCTATCTCTAAACTCGTGTAGAGTTTGCTTCTTTTATAAACTGCACTTCAGCATTGTGTCCACTAGGTGGCGGTGTGACTGTAAAAACAGCTGAAGGTAAATGGAACGCATTGAAAGGTGTTGAATTCAGTTCTATTTTACTTCTGTAGAGCTTTTAGCACTGGAGACTGCATCAGAGCAGATTTACAGGAATATAAAGATCCAGAATAAAAAGGAGAAAGATTTACATTCATGTTTATTCCTGATGATGCTGAAGAATGTGATTATAAATAATGTTCTGGATCCCGAAGCTTCTGAGAACCGAACCTGTGTTCCAGAACTTTCTCTCTGCTACAGGATGTGTGTTTCACCACAATAAGTCATATCGTGGTTAAAGCTATAGGAACCTTTAACAAGTAAGTGTGTGTGTGTGTGTGTGTGTGAAAACAGTTTTGTGGAAGTTTATTTAAAACCGATCATATAAAAGGCTCTAGTGAGCGCGCGCACAAGCAGCTGCAACAGCGCGAGCACCGAGTACAGCACAGTGACGTCAACGTGAGTATCAGATTAGTATTAAAAAGTTTGTGTGTGTGTGTGTGTGTGTGAGAGAGAGAGAGAGAGAGAGAGAGAGAGAAAAAAATGAGTGTAATTTCGCGGGTGAAATAAAACCCCAGTGCCCCACCCCCGGGGTGTGTGTGTGTGTGTGTGTGTGATATCTTTGAGGAAGAGAAAGCACCTTGGCAGTCGCGCGAGCCGATGAGAAGCGCTCGGATATTTAATCATGGCCTTGCACGGAGGGAGAGCTCTGCTGCTGCTACTGAAGTGTGCGCGTGGAGGAAGATCGCATTTCTGGCGCGACCTCAGCCCGGTTCCGAAGCTGCTCTGTCGCGCGAGACCTCTCTCCAGCGCTGCTCCGAGCTCGCTCCTGGCTGGTAAGACGCACGCGGAGCTGCGCGAGCTCTCAGCCCGGGAACCGGAGCGCTTCTGGGACAGTGTTGCGCGTGAGAGGATCACGTGGATTCGGGGTTTTGAGCGCGTGCAGGATTGCGATCTGGGACGCGGGAAGATCGGCTGGTTCCTCGGGGGGCAACTGAACGTTTCCGGTAAAAACAGCAATATGTTAAAAAGCAAAACTTCCGGTTTTACACTCATTCAGTTTTCCTCTCAGTTCTACTTTAATAGTTAACACTTTAACTTAACTAAATACCCGAACTAATCCCATATCTAACACTTTAACTTAACTAAATACCCGAACTAATCCCATATCTAACACTTTAACTTAACTAAATACCCGAACTAATCCCATATCTAACACTTTAACTTAACTAAATACCCGAACTAATCCCATATCTAACACTTTAATTTAACTAAATACCCGAACTAATCCCATATCTAACACTTTAACTTAACTAAATACCCGAACTAATCCCATATCTAACACTTTAACTTAACTAAATACCCGAACTAATCCCATATCTAACACTTTAACTTAACTAAATACCCGAACTAATCCCATATCTAACACTTTAACTTAACTAAATACCCGAACTAATCCCATATCTAACACTTTAACTTAACTAAATACCCGAACTAATCCCATATCTAACACTTTAACTTAACTAAATACCAGAACTAATCCCATATCTAACACTTTAATTTAACTAAATACCCGAACTAATCCCATATCTAACACTTTAACTTAAACTAAATACCAGAACTAATCCCATATCTAACACTTTAATTTAACTAAATACCCGAACTAATCCCATATCTAACACTTTAATTTAACTAAATACCCGAACTAATCCCATATCTAACACTTTAACTTAAACTAAATACCAGAACTAATCCCATAACTAACACTTTAATTTAACTAAATACCCGAACTAATCCCATAACTAACACTTTAACTTAAACTAAATACCATAACTAATCCCATAACTAACACTTTAACTTAACTAAATACCATAACTAATCCCATAACTAACACTTTAACTTAAACTAAATACCAGAACTAATCCCATAACTAACACTTTAACTTAACTAAATACCAGAACTAATCCCATAACTAACACTTTAACTAACTCTACAGCTATATAAAATCTTCCTGTGTTCTTCTACACATCACTTCAACACTTTAACACTGACAGTAACACACACACACACACACACACACACACACACACACCTCTGGTGTTTGTTATAAACTGCAGTGTTACACACTTTACAGTCAGATCTGTTTCCTGTCTCTGAACACTGCACTTCCTCCACAAACTGAAACAAAACTCTCCTCGGGTCATTTCAATTTCAATTCAATTCAATTTTATTTGTATAGCGCTTTTAACAAAGAGCATTGTCTCAAAGCAGCTTTACCTGAAAAACGACATAAGAAAACAACAAACATATAAACAGAAGGTTATGGGATGTGTTAAATGTATGCCAGGCTGAAGAGAGAAGTCTTTAGTCTACATTTAAACTGGGAGACTGTGTCTGAGCCCCGAACACTGTCAGGAAGACTGTTCCAAAGTTTTGGAGCTAAATATGAAAACGCTCTACCCCCTTCTGTGGACTTTGATATTCTGGGAACTACTAGAAGTCCGGAATTTTGTGATCTTAAAGAGCGTGGTGGATTGTAACGTGTTAGAAGACTGGAGAGATAGGTGGGAGCTAAACCATTTAGAGCCTTGAACATGAGTAGAGCTAATTTATAATCAATTCTAAACTTCACAGGTAGCCAGTGCAGGGATGATAATATTGGGGTTATATGATCATATTTTCTTGATCTAAAGGCGTGAGCCTGGGACTGCTCTGTCCATCAGAGGTTATACTGCACTGACACACACACACACACACACACACACAAACTACACTACACACCACACCACCCTCCTGTTATCTGACCCTGTAAACTCACACTCCCATTTTTCTCTCTTTCAGGCATTCACTCCCTCTTCTGTACTATTATCTGTTTTATCTCCACCTTCAACACATCCAACTATCTCTCTCTCTCTCTCTCTCTCTCTCTCTCTCTCTCTCTCTCTCTCTCACACACACACACACACACACACACACCCGCACACACATCAGTGAGGCAGTTTATTTGAATGTCAGTCATTTTTTTCTGTGACAGATTTTGCTCACTTTCTTACCCCACAGCATTAGAGTGCTGGTCAGTGCTGGAGATCTACAGATAAATGATCATTGCTGTTATCTGACAGTGTGTGTCTGTGTGTGTCTGTGTGTTTGGCAGTAAACTGTCTGGATGTACACGTTGCTAAAGATCCGAATCGTGTGGCTCTGATCTGGGAGAGAGATGACCCAGGGACAGAGGAGATGGTCACCTATAGGTCAGAAATTGTCCATTCATATATTTATCATTTATATTCACTACTGCTTTTATTAACACACACACACACACACACAGACAGAGATACACAAACTCACACACACACACACACACACACAGACAGAGATACACAAACTCACACACACACACACACACACACACACACAGACAGAGATACACAAACTCACACACACACACACACAGACAGAGATACACAAACTCTCTCACACACACACAGGAGCTTCCACTGACAGCATGTCCAATCATACAGACTTTATACTCTGTTAAACACTGAATCTGTCTGTTAACGAAAACCAGAGATCAGACTCAGAGTCTCTCTCTCTCTCTCTCTCTCTCTCTCTCTCTCTCTTGATGTTTGTCCTGAGTTTAAAGATAAATATTTCCCATTAATGCAGTATTGATATTGTGGAGTGAAACACTGAGTTAAAGTAGCAGTTTAACGCGTGGTGTGGAGATGTGAGTTAGCGTAGTGGTTTAGCCTGTTCTGTAGAGGTGTGAGTGAGTTAGCGTAGCGGTTTAGCCTGTTCTGTAGAGGTGTGAGTGAGTTAGCGTAGCGGTTTAGCCTGTTCTGTAGAGGTGTGAGTGAGTTAGCGTAGTGGTTTAACCTGTTCTGTAGAGGTGTGAGTGAGTTAGCGTAGCGGTTTAGCCTGTTCTGTAGAGGTGTGAGTGAGTTAGCGTAGCGGTTTAGCCTGTTCTGTAGAGGTGTGAGTGAGTTAGCGTAGCGGTTTAGCCTGTTCTGTAGAGGTGTGAGTGAGTTAGCGTAGCGGTTTAGCCTGTTCTGTAGAGGTGTGAGTGAGTTAGCGTAGCAGTTTAACCTGTTCTGTAGAGGTGTGAGTGAGTTAGCGTAGCGGTTTAACCCGTGGTGTGGAGAAGTGAGTGAGTTAGCGTAGCAGTTTAACCCGTGGTGTGGAGATGTGAGTGAGTTAGCGTAGCAGTTTAACCCGTGGTGTGGAGATGTGAGTGAGTTAGCGTAGCAGTTTAACCCGTGGTGTGGAGATGTGAGTGAGTTAGCGTAGCAGTTTAACCTGTTCTGTAGAGGTGTGAGTGAGTTAGCGTAGCGGTTTAACCCGTGGTGTGGAGATGTGAGTGAGTTAGCGTAGCAGTTTAACCTGTTCTGTAGAGGTGTGAGTGAGTTAGCGTAGCGGTTTAACCCGTGGTGTGGAGATGTGAGTGAGTTAGCGTAGCAGTTTAACCCGTGGTGTGGAGATGTGAGTGAGTTAGCGTAGCAGTTTAACCTGTGGTGTGGAGATGTGAGTGAGTTAGCGTAGCAGTTTAACCCGTGGTGTGGAGATGTGAGTGAGTTAGCGTAGCGGTTTAACCCGTGGTGTGGAGATGTGAATGAGTTAGCGTAGCGGTTTAACCCGTGGTGTGGAGATGTGAGTGAGTTAGCGTAGCGGTTTAACCCGTGGTGTGGAGATGTGAATGAGTTAGCGTAGCGGTTTAACCCGTGGTGTGGAGATGTGAATGAGTTAGCGTAGCGGTTTAACCCGTGGTGTGGAGATGTGAGTGATTGACCAGATCTTTATTGTCCCTCAGAGGCACGCTCAGTGCTGAAGTCAGTAAACTCTGAAGCTCTCTCCTGCTGATTTCACAGCTTTTAGAAGATCCTGGAATCTGCTTACGGCTCCTTTTCATCACAGGGCAGTAAACGCAAAAGTCAAAGGTGAAACTCTTCAGAGGAACACACTGCTGGAATCTTTACAACATTTAAGATTAAAATCTAAACCCTTTTGTGTAGAAACTCAATTCATCACTTTACACAGTATAAACACACCTGAAGTTAAAAACCTTTTATAATCTCCTCTTTTACACTGAAGGAGTTGTATAGTGTGAAGGACACTAAATACACTATACAGTATTGGGACACGCCTCCAAATCATTGAGTTCAGGTGTTGTTTTTCAGGGGTTGGGCTCGGCCCCTTAGTTCCAGTGAAAGGAACTCTTAATGCTTCAGCTTCATACCAAGACATTTTGGACAATTTCATGCTCTTTGTGGGAACAGTTTGGGGATGACCCCTTCCTGTTCCAACATGACTGCACACCAGTGACCAAAGCAACGTCCATAAAGACATGGATGAGTGAGTTTGGTGTGGAGGAACTTGACTGTCCTGCACAGAGTCCTGACCTCAACCCCATAGAACACCTTTGGGATGAATTAGAGTGGAGACTGTGAGCCAGACCTTCTCGTCCAACATCAGTGCCTGACCTCACAAATGCCCTTCTAGAGGAACGGTCAGAAATTTCCATAAACACACTCCTAAACCTTGTGGAAAGCCTTCCCAGAAGAGTTGAAGCTGTAAAGGGTGGGGCAACTCCATATTACATTCACGTGCATGAAAAGGGTTTCAGCTTTCTGGAGATTTTAAGATTTCCGGCTGTTTGAAGCTCAGGGGATTTACTGCTTTGTGAAACTTTGTGAAATCCAGTTTAGTGAACAAGCTCATGGCCTGAATGATGAAATCTTACACAGTACGTGGGAGAGTGTGTGTGTGTATGTGTGTGTGTGTGTGTCTCAGTCATGCTAGCTATTAGCTGTGCTTTACCTGATGCCGAATTCAGCAGTAAGTTGGAGTGTGTAGGCGATAATTACACTGTGCCGAAATAATTTATAAAGTAAACACACCCACACACACCCACACACACACACAGTTCAGAGAATACACACTGCTGATACCAAAATAAGAATCGCATCTACTTTTTTTCCATCACATTGTCATCTGTTCCACATCTTTACACTCTAAACACTGGCCTGATCCACACACACACACACACACACACTGCTGTAACTCCTTCTCTAAACTCACTCCATCATACAGCTGAAATGTATCATTAATTCTGTTATCTATAAATAAATCTAGAAGTTAAAAGACTTTAAATAGAGATCAGGAGCAGAACAGGGTTAATGATTCAGAACCAGAGAGAAAAAACGTCTACCAGAACACTGCAGTATAACTGTGTGTGTGTGTGTGTGTGTGTTTTACCATGGCTACATGTCATCATGATCATAAAGGTCAATACATTTAAAAGTATTTAATTTAATAAATAATTTATTTTTAACAAGCCAAACACAGAAGTTGCACACACACACAAACGTACAGGCTTATTATGGTTCAGATGTAA
The DNA here is from genome assembly GCF_019097595.1 of Hemibagrus wyckioides. Taxonomy (NCBI): domain Eukaryota; kingdom Metazoa; phylum Chordata; class Actinopteri; order Siluriformes; family Bagridae; genus Hemibagrus; species Hemibagrus wyckioides. The sequence goes on along the minus strand of NC_080718.1, from coordinate 30,950,699 downwards.
AAGAGTATTTAGTTAAATAATCAACTAGTTTGTGTGTGTGTGTGTGTGTGTCCACGTGGCAAAGTCTGCAAAAACTCTACATAAATCAGTTCCTTTTTTTAAATCTCATATCATTCCTGCATCTGGAAGTCATCAGGAACTCAGAGACCTTCTACAGAAACTCAGGCCTTTATGTCCAGCTGTGAATTTATATTTACTACATTACTACATAACTAAATTACTACAGCTTTACTACAGCTTTATTACATTACCACAACTTTACAATGTTTACAATGTTCTGGCTCTGATTGGTGGATCAGGTGGTGATGAATTCTCTCTAACAGCAGCTCTGACTGGAGCGCAGCTTTATATTAATGTGCTCACTGTGATACCTTATCGTTTCCATAGCAACAGCTCACTCACAGGGATGTGTACATAGACTGATCAAGTTCTCAATAAAATCAATACGTAGAATAACTCAGTAACTCATCATCATCACACACACACACACACACACACTCAATAACACACACACTCATCCTCACCAGGAACTGTTTACACAACAATCACATTCTTCTGTGTTTTATTAAGTGTGTGTGTGTGTGTGTGTGTTTTACTGAGTGTGTATTAATCTTATTAACATAAGAATAAGTCACCCATTGACCCCGGTCATGTGACCTCCCCCCAGGTGATGAAGGGGTTAAAGGTGTGTTCAGGATGAAGTTCCTCTCGGCTCTTCATCCAGTCTTCATCTTCATCACTGCACTGAAACGTTTACTTTACTCTCTACATTTAATGTGTTTCAGTTTCAGTTCATCAACAACACAACACCACACTAAACAACACCACACTAAACAACAACACACTAAACAACACCACACTAAACAACACCACACTAAACAACAACACAACACCACACTAAACAACACCACACTAAACAACACCACACTAAACAACAACACAACACCACACTAAACAACAACACACTAAACAACAACACAACACCACACTAAACAACACCACACTAAACAACACCACACTAAACAACACCACACTAAACAACAACACACTAAACAACAACACAACACCACACTAAACAACACCACACTAAACAACACCACACTAAACAACAACACACTAAACAACAACACACTAAACAACACCACACTAAACAACACCACACTAAACAACACCACACTAAACAACAACACACTAAACAACAACACAACACCACACTAAACAACACCACACTAAACAACACCACACTAAACAACAACACACTAAACAACACCACACTAAACAACAACACACTAAACAACACCACACTAAACAACACCACACTAAACACCACACTAAACAACACAACACCACACTAAACAACAACACAACAACACACTAAACAACACCACACTAAACAACACCACACTAAACAACAACACACTAAACAACAACACACTAAACAACACCACACTAAACAACACCACACTAAACAACACCACACTAAACAACAACACAACACCACACTAAACAACACCACACTAAACAACACCACACTAAACAACAACACACTAAACAACAACACAACACCACACTAAACAACACCACACTAAACAACAACACACTAAACAACAACACACTAAACAACAACACAACATCAGACTAAACAACAACACAACAACAGACTAAACAACAACACAACACCACACTAAACAACACCACACTAAACAACACAACACCACACTAAACAACACCACACTAAACAACAACACAACATCAGACTAAACAACAACACAACAACAGACTAAACAACAACACAACACCACACTAAACAACACCACACTAAACAACACAACACCACACTAAACAACAACACAACATCAGACTAAACAACAACACACTAAACAACACCACACTAAACAACAACACATCATCAGACTAAACAACACCACACTAAACAACACCACACTAAACAACAACACATCACACTAAACAACACCACACTAAACAACAACACAACATCAGACTAAACAACAACACAACACCACACTAAACAACACAACACCACACTAAACAACACAACAACAGACTAAACAACAACACACTAAACAACACCACACTAAACAACAACACAACAACAGACTAAACAACAACACACTAAACAACACCACACTAAACAACACAACATCAGACTAAACAACAACACACTAAACAACAACACAACATCAGACTAAACAACAACACAACAACAGACTAAACAACAACACAACACCACACTAAACAACACCACACTAAACAACACAACACCACACTAAACAACACCACACTAAACAACAACACAACATCAGACTAAACAACAACACAACAACAGACTAAACAACAACACAACACCACACTAAACAACACAACAACAGACTAAACAACAACACACTAAACAACACCACACTAAACAACAACACAACATCAGACTAAACAACAACACAACACCACACTAAACAACACAACACCACACTAAACAACACAACAACAGACTAAACAACAACACACTAAACAACACCACACTAAACAACAACACAACAACAGACTAAACAACAACAGACTAAACAACAACACACTAAACAACACCACACTAAACAACACAACATCAGACTAAACAACAACACACTAAACAACACCACACTAAACAACAACACAACACCACACTAAACAACACCACACTAAACAACAACACAACACCACACTAAACAACACCACACTAAACAACACAACACCACACTAAACAACAACACAACATCAGACTAAACAACAACACACTAAACAACAACACAACAACACACTAAACAACACAACACCACACTAAACAACACAACACCACACTAAACAACAACACAACATCAGACTAAACAACAACACACTAAACAACACAACATCAGACTAAACAACAACACACCACACTAAACAACACCACACTAAACAACAACACAACACCACACTAAACAACACCACACTAAACAACACAACACCACACTAAACAACACCACACTAAACAACAACACAACATCACACTAAACAACAACACAACACCACACTAAACAACACCACACTAAACTACACAACACCACACTAAACAACAACACAACAACACACTAAACAACACCACACAAAACAACAACACAACAACACACTAAACAACACCACACTAAACAACAACACAACAACACACTAAACAACACCACACTAAACAACAACACAACACCACACTAAACAACAACACAACACCACACTAAACAACAACACAACACCACACTAAACAACACCACACTAAACAACACATCACACTAAACAACACCACACTAAACAACACCACACTAAACAACACAACACCACACTAAACAACAACACAACATCAGACTAAACAACAACACAACACATCACACTAAACAACACCACACTAAACAACAACACACTAAACAACACCACACTAAACAACAACACAACATCAGACTAAACAACAACACAACACCACACTAAACAACACCACACTAAACAACAACACGCTAAACAACAACACAACACCACACTAAACAACAACACACTAAACAACACCACACTAAACAACAACACAACATCAGACTAAACAACAACACAACACCACACTAAACAACACCACACTAAACAACAACACGCTAAACAACAACACAACACCACACTAAACAACACCACACTAAACAACACCACACTAAACAACACAACACCACACTAAACAACACCACACTAAACATCAACACACTAAACAACACCACACTAAACAACAACACACTAAACAACAACACAACACCACACTAAACAACAACACACTAAACAACAACACACTAAACAACACCACACTAAACAACACCACACTAAACAACACAACACCACACTAAACAACAACACACTAAACAACAACACAACACCACACTAAACAACAACACACTAAACAACACCACACTAAACAACACACTAAACAACAACACAACACCACACTAAACAACACCACACTAAACAACAACACACTAAACAACACCACACTAAACAACAACACAACACCACACTAAACAACACCACACTAAACAACACAACACCACACTAAACAACAACACAACATCAGACTAAACAACAACACACTAAACAACAACACAACACCACACTAAACAACAACACAACACCACACTAAACAACACCACACTAAACAACAACACAACATCAGACTAAACAACAACACACTAAACAACACCACACTAAACAACAACACAACATCAGACTAAACAACATCACACTAAACAACACCACACTAAACAACAACACAACATCAGACTAAACAACAACACACCACACTAAACAACACAACACCACACTAAACAACACAACAACAGACTAAACAACAACACACTAAACAACACCACACTAAACAACACAACATCAGACTAAACAACAACACACTAAACAACAACACAACATCAGACTAAACAACAACACAACAACAGACTAAACAACAACACAACACCACACTAAACAACACCACACTAAACAACACAACACCACACTAAACAACAACACAACATCAGACTAAACAACAACACAACAACAGACTAAACAACAACACAACACCACACTAAACAACACAACAACAGACTAAACAACAACACACTAAACAACACCACACTAAACAACAACACAACAACAGACTAAACAACAACACACTAAACAACACCACACTAAACAACACATCAGACTAAACAACAACACACTAAACAACAACACAACATCAGACTAAACAACAACACAACAACAGACTAAACAACAACACAACACCACACTAAACAACACCACACTAAACAACACAACACCACACTAAACAACAACACAACATCAGACTAAACAACAACACACTAAACAACAACACAACAACACACTAAACAACACAACACCACACTAAACAACACAACACCACACTAAACAACAACACAACATCAGACTAAACAACAACACACTAAACAACACCACACTAAACAACAACACATCACACTAAACAACACCACACTAAACAACAACACAACATCAGACTAAACAACAACACAACACCACACTAAACAACACAACACCACACTAAACAACACAACAACAGACTAAACAACAACACACTAAACAACACCACACTAAACAACAACACAACAACAGACTAAACAACAACACACTAAACAACACCACACTAAACAACACAACATCAGACTAAACAACAACACACTAAACAACAACACAACATCAGACTAAACAACAACACAACAACAGACTAAACAACAACACAACAACACACTAAACAACACCACACTAAACAACACAACACCACACTAAACAACACCACACTAAACAACAACACAACATCAGACTAAACAACAACACAACAACAGACTAAACAACAACACAACACCACACTAAACAACACAACAACAGACTAAACAACAACACACTAAACAACACCACACTAAACAACAACACAACATCAGACTAAACAACAACACAACACCACACTAAACAACACAACACCACACTAAACAACACAACAACAGACTGAACAACAACACACTAAACAACACCACACTAAACAACAACACAACAACAGACTAAACAACAACAGACTAAACAACAACACACTAAACAACAACACAACATCAGACTAAACAACAACACACTAAACAACACCACACTAAACAACACAACATCAGACTAAACAACAACACACTAAACAACAACACAACATCAGACTAAACAACAACACAACAACAGACTAAACAACAACACAACAACACACTAAACAACACCACACTAAACAACACAACACCACACTAAACAACACCACACTAAACAACAACACAACATCAGACTAAACAACAACACAACAACAGACTAAACAACAACACAACACCACACTAAACAACACAACAACAGACTAAACAACAACACACTAAACAACACCACACTAAACAACAACACAACATCAGACTAAACAACAACACAACACCACACTAAACAACACAACACCACACTAAACAACACAACAACAGACTGAACAACAACACACTAAACAACACCACACTAAACAACAACACAACAACAGACTAAACAACAACAGACTAAACAACAACACACTAAACAACACAACATCAGACTAAACAACAACACACTAAACAACACCACACTAAACAACAACACAACATCAGACTAAACAACAACACAACAACAGACTAAACAACAACACAACACCACACTAAACAACACCACACTAAACAACACAACAACACACTAAACAACAACACAACATCAGACTAAACAACAACACACTAAACAACAACACAACAACACACTAAACACCACAACACCACACTAAACAACACAACACCACACTAAACAACAACACAACATCAGACTAAACAACAACACACTAAACAACAACACAACATCAGACTAAACAACAACACACCACACTAAACAACACCACACTAAACAACAACACAACACCACACTAAACAACAACACACTAAACAACACAACACCACACTAAACAACACAACATCACACTAAACAACACCACACTAAACAACACAACACCACACTAAACAACAACACAACACCACACTAAACAACACAACATCAGACTAAAAAAACACCACACTAAACAACAACACAACAACACACTAAACAACAACACAACATCAGACTAAACAACAACAAACTAAACAACACAACACCACACTAAACAACATCAGACTAAACAACAACACAACTCCACACTAAACAACACAACACCACACTAAACAACAACACAATAAACAACACAACATCACACTAAACAACACCACACTAAACGACACAACATCAGACTAAAAAACACCACACTAAACAACAACACAACACCACACTAAACAACACAACATCAGACTAAAAAACACCACACTAAACAACACAACAACACACTAAACAACAACACAACATCAGACTAAACAACAACAAACTAAACAACACAACACCACACTAAACAACATCAGACTAAACAACAACACAACTCCACACTAAACAACACAACACCACACTAAACAACAACACACTGAACAACAACACCACACTAAACAACAACACACTGAACAACAACACCACACTAAACAACAACACACTAAACAACACAACACCACACTAAACAACAACACACTAAACAACAACACAACACCAGACTAAACAATACAACACCACACTAAACAACAACACAATAAACAACACAACACCACACTAAACAACAACACACTGAACAACAACACACTAAACAACAACACAACACCAGACTAAACAACACAACACCACACTAAACAACAACACCACACTAAACAACACCACACTAAACAACAACACAACACCAGACTAAACAACACCACACTAAACAACAACACAACACCAGAATAAACAACACAACACCACACTAAACAACACCACACTAAACAACAACACAACAACACACTAAACAACAACACACTAAACAACAACACAACACCACACTAAACAACAACACACTAAACAACAACACAACATCACACTAAACAACAACACAACACCACAACACACAACACCACACTAAACAACAACACAACACCACAATAAACAACACCACACTAAACAACAACACAACACCACACTAAACAACACAACACCACACTAAACAACACAACACCACACTAAACAACACACCACCACACTAAACAAAAACACACTAAACAACACCACAATAAACAACACAACACCACACTAAACAACACCACACTAAACAACAACACCACACTAAACAACAACACGCTAAACAACAACACAATAAACAACACAACACCACACTAAACAACACCACACTAAACAACAACACCACACTAAACAACACAACACCACACTAAACAACAACACGCTAAACAACAACACAACACCACACTAAACAACAACACACTAAACAACACAACACCACACTAAACAACAACAGAACACCAGACTAATCAACAACACACTAAACAACACAACACCACACTAAACAACAACACACTAAACAACACACCACCACACTAAACAACACCACACTAAACAACACCACACTAAACAACACAACACCACACTAAACAACAACACACTAAACAACAACACAACACCACACTAAACAACAACACACTAAACAACAACACAACACCACACTAAACAACACAACACCACACTAAACAACAACACACTAAACAACAACACAACACCACACTAAACAACAACACACTAAACAACAACACAACACCAGACTAAACAACTCCAGACTAACCAACACAACACCACTCTAAACAACACAACACCACACTAAACAACACAACAACACACTAAACAACAACACAACAACACACTAAACAACTCCAGACTAACCAACACAACACCACTCTAAACAACACAACACCACACTAAACAACACACTAAACAACACCACAATAAACAACACAACACCACACTAAACAACACCACACTAAACAACAACACGCTAGACAACAACACAACACCACACTAAACAACAACACACTAAACAACACAACACCACACTAAACAAAAACACAACACCACACTAAACAACAACACAACACCAGACTAATCAACAACACACTAAACAACACAACACCACACTAAACAACAACACACTAAACAACAACACACTAAACAACACAACACCACACTAAACAACACCACACTAAACAACACAACACCACACTAAACAACAACACACTAAACAACACCACACTAAACAACAACACACTAAACAACACAACACCACACTAAACAACACCACACTAAACAACACAACACCACACTAAACAACAACACACTAAACAACAACACAACACCACACTAAACAACAACACACTAAACAACAACACAACACCACACTAAACAACAACACACTAAACAACAACACAACACCAGACTAAACAACTCCAGACTAACCAACACAACACCACTCTAAACAACACAACACCACACTAAACAACACAACAACACACTAAACAACAACACAACACCACACTAAACAACAACACACTAAACATCAACACAACACCAGACTAAACAACACCAGACTAAACAACACAACAACACACTAAACAACAACACACTAAACAACAACACAACACCAGACTAAACAACACAACACACTAAACAACAACACAACAACACACTAAACAACAACACACTAAACAATAACACAACAACACACTAAACAACAACACACTAAACAGCACACTAAACAACAACACACTAAACAACAAGACAACACGACACTAAATAACACACTAAACAACACCACACTAAACAACACCACACTAAACAACACAACACACTAAACAACACACTAAACAACAACACAACACACTAAACAACACACTAAACAACACAACACCACACTAAACAACACAACACCACACTAAACAACACAACAACACACTGAACAACAACACAACACCACACTAAACAACACAACACCACACTAAACAACAACACACTAAATAACACACTATTATTCTATTAGTGTGTGTCAGTGTGTGTTGGTGTGTATTATTGTGTGTCAGTGTGTGTTGGTGTGTATTAGTGTGTGTTGGTGTGTATTAGTGTGTCAGTGTGTGTTGGTGTGTATTAGTGTGTGTCAGTGTGTGTTGGTGTGTATTAGTGTGTTAGTGTGTGTTGGTGTGTATTAGTGTGTGTCAGTGTGTGTTGGTGTGTATTAGTGTGTGTCAGTGTGTGTTGGTGTGTATTAGTGTGTGTTGGTGTGTATTAGTGTGTGTTGGTGTGTATTACTGAGTGTTCGTGTGTATTAGTGTCTGTCAGTGTGTGTTGGTGTGTATTAGTGTGTATCAGTGTGTGTTGGTGTGTGTCTGTGTGTCAGTGTGTGTTGGTGTGTATTAGTGTGTCAGTGTGTGTTTGTGTGTGTCAGTGTGTGTTGGTGTGTATTAGTGTGTCAGTGTGTGTTGGTGTGTGTTGGTGTGTATTAGTGTGTGTCAGTGTGTGTTGGTGTGTATTAGTGTGTGTTGGTGTGTATTAGTGTGTCAGTGTGTGTTGGTGTGTATTAGTGTGTCAGTGTGTGTTGGTGTGTATTAGTGTCTGTCAGTGTGTGTTGGTGTGTATTAGTGTGTGTTGGTGTGTGTCTGTGTGTCAGTGTGTGTTGTTGTCTATTAGTATGTCAGTGTGTGTTGGTGTGTGTCAGTGTGTGTTGGTGTGTATTAGTGTGTCAGTGTGTGTCAGTGTGTGTTGGTGTGTATTAGTGTGTGTCAGTGTGTGTTGGTGTCTATTAGTGTGTGTTGGTGTGTATTAGTGTGTGTCAGTGTGTGTTGGTGTGTATTAGTGTGTCAGTGTGTGTTGGTGTTTATTAGTGTGTGTCAGTGTGTGTCTGTGTGTCAGTGTGTGTTGGTGTGTATTAGTGTGTCAGTGTGTGTTGGTGTGTGTTGGTGTGTGTCAGTGTGTGTTGGTGTGTATTAGTGTGTCAGTGTGTGTTGGTGTGTATTATTGTGTGTCAGTGTGTGTTGGTGTGTATTAGTGTGTGTTGGTGTGTATTAGTGTCTCAGTGTGTGTTGGTGTGTATTAGTGTGTGTCAGTGTGTGTTGGTGTGTATTAGTGTGTGTCAGTGTGTGTCTGTGTGTCAGTGTGTGTTGGTGTGTGTCAGTGTGTGTTGGTGTGTATTAGTGTGTCAGTGTGTGTTGGTGTGTATTAGTGTGTGTCAGTGTGTGTTGGTGTGTATTATTGTGTCAGTGTGTGTTGGTGTGTATTAGTGTGTGTTGGTGTGTGTTGGTGTGTGTCTGTGTGTCAGTGTGTGTTGTTGTCTATTAGTATGTCAGTGTGTGTTGGTGTGTGTCAGTGTGTGTTGGTGTGTATTAGTGTGTGTCAGTGTGTGTTGGTGTGTGTCTGTGTGTCATTGTGTGTTGGTGTCTATTAGTGTGTCAGTGTGTGTTGGTGTGTGTCAGTGTGTGTTGGTGTGTATTAGTGTGTGTCAGTGTGTGTTGGTGTGTATTAGTGTGTCAGTGTGTGTTGGTGTGTATTAGTGTGTCAGTGTGTGTTGGTGTGTATTAGTGTGTCAGTGTGTGTTGGTGTGTATTAGTGTGTGTCAGTGTGTGTTGGTGTATATTAGTGTGTGTTGGTGTGTATTAGTGTGTGTCTGTGTGTCAATGTGTGTTGGTGTGTATTAGTGTGTCAGTGTGTGTTGGTGTGTGTTGGTGTGTATTAGTGTGTCAGTGTGTGTTGGTGTGTATTAGTGTGTGTTGGTGTGTATTAGTGTGTGTCAGTGTGTATTAGTGTGTGTCAGTGTGTGTTAGCGCGTATTAGTGTGTGTCAGTGTGTGTTGGTGTGTATTAGTGTGTTTCAGTGTGTCTGTCAGTGTGTGTTGGTGTGTATTAGTGTGTGTCAGTGTGTGTTGGTGTGTGTCTGTGTGTCAGTGTGTGTTGGTGTGTATTAGTGTGTCAGTGTGTGTTGGTGTGTGTCAGTGTGTGTTGGTGTGTATTAATGTGTCAGTGTGTGTTGGTGTGTGTCAGTGTGTGTTGGTGTGTGTCTGTGTGTCAGTGTGTGTTGGTGTGTATTAGTGTGTCAGTGTGTGTCAGTGTGTGTTGGTGTGTATTAGTGTGTCAGTGTGTGTTGGTGTGTGTTAGTGTGTGTTGGTGTGTATTAGTGTGTCAGTGTGTGTTGGTGTGTGTCAGTGTGTGTTGGTGTGTATTAATGTGTCAGTGTGTATTAGTGTGTCAGTGTGTGTTGGTGTGTATTAATGTGTCAGTGTGTATTAGTGTGTCAGTGTGTGTTGGTGTGTGTCAGTGTGTGTTGGTGTGTATTAGTGTGTCAGTGTGTGTTGGTGTGTGTCAGTGTGTGTTGGTGTGTATTAGTGTGTCAGTGTGTGTTGGTGTGTGTCAGTGTGTGTTGGTGTGTATTAGTGTGTCAGTGTGTGTTGGTGTGTATTAGTGTGTCAGTGTGTGTTGGTGTGTATTAGTGTGTCAGTGTGTGTTGGTGTGTGTCAGTGTGTGTTGGTGTGTGTCAGTGTGTGTTGGTGTGTATTAGTGTGTCAGTGTGTGTTGGTGTGTGTTAGTGTGTGTTGGTGTGTATTAGTGTGTCAGTGTGTGTTGGTGTGTGTCAGTGTGTGTTGGTGTGTATTCGTGTGTCAGTGTATGTTGGTGTGTGTTAGTGTGTGTTGGTGTGTATTAATGTGTCAGTGTGTATTAGTGTGTCAGTGTGTGTTGGTGTGTGTTAGTGTGTGTTGGTGTGTATTAATGTGTCAGTGTGTATTAGTGTGTCAGTGTGTGTTGGTGTTTGTCAGTGTGTGTTGGTGTTTATTAGTCTGTCAGTGTGTGTTGGTGTGTATTAATGTGTCAGTGTGTATTAGTGTGTCAGTGTGTGTTGGTGTGTGTCAGTGTGTGTTGGTGTGTATTAATGTGTCAGTGTGTATTAGTGTGTCAGTGTGTGTTGGTGTGTGTCAGTGTGTGTTGGTGTGTATTAATGTGTCAGTGTATGTTGGTGTGTGTTAGTGTGTGTTGGTGCTGAATGAATGCAGATATTCTAATAAATAAAAAAGAGAAATAGTAAAAGTGTTAATAAATTTCACAAAAAGGAGAATAACTTTTTATGAAACTTTACAGGTTTTTATTTAAAGTTTGATTTGATGTTTGTTGATTCTGACGGGGTTCAGTTGAACGTTAGCGTGTGGTAAATTAGTGCTAGCGTGTTCCAGTGGAGTGTGTTGTTTTCCTCAGAACGTGTAAGATGCAGTGGTCTGCTTTCTCCACAGAGAACTGCTGGAGATGACCTGTCGCTTAGCCAACACGCTAAAGAGCCACGGCATAAGGAAAGGAGACCGCGTGGCCATCTACATGTCCATGTGTCCCATGGCGGTGGCGGCCATGTTGGCGTGCGCGAGGATCGGAGCGGTTCATACTGTCGTGTTCGCTGGGTTCAGCTCCGACGCTCTGGCAGACCGGATTCAGGATGGTGAGGACTCAGGGACGGGATGAGGGACAGATCAGACGCAGATCTTACTTTCACACTGTGTCTTTTGTATGGATCCTAAACGTTCGGAGACACACACGGGTTCATGTTCACATGTTAACTACACACATCACACCAAAATGGTAGGAATGTTAGCGCAGCGTTACTCTGTGATCCACATGGACCATCTGCTGGAACGTCTGAGCAGAAACCTTCCAGAAGGTTCTGGTAAAGTTCTCTCTGCTTCAGGGCTGAAATCCTCCACTGCTGAAGAACATCAGCAAAGTGACACGTCTCTGTAAAAGTGTTTTTGTGTTTCTGACCCGGAAAACTGCGGATATCCTTATAGTGTTTTTTTATTAACTGACCTTGTAGCTTTGATAAGGAAAGTCACATAGCAGCTGTTCACTCGACTCTCTGTTCTCTCACGTGAATATTTAACCCTGAGACTTAGTTTAAGGTGGAAAAGATAAACACACACACACACACACAGCTCCTACCAAGATCAGAAAAGTTACAGCTTTACCTCTGACACTGGAGACTCCTTCCATAAAATGGTAAACACACACGGAAAACTTCAGCACACTGCGTGTGTGTCTGTGTGTGTGTGTGTGTGTGTGTGTGAGAGAGAGAGACACTAAGGGGAAGACAAACCTTGTGGTCATGGAAAAGGCATTACTCTGTTTCAGAAGAGTCAAATGGCAAAAAAACTTAATAAAACAGGTATGGAGATCAGTGACCCTTCTGACACCGGGGTAAGAACTGACCAACACTTTATTAACCCCTGAGAGGATTGTGTGGAGAAGCTTCATCTTCCAGGAAGAAATGTGGAAAAAATCCAGAGTAATTGGAGATCAGAGGTCAGCATGAGCCTGTGGGCGCAGTGTGATGATGAGAGACTGCTTCAGTTGCTCAGGTTCAGGTTCAACACTGTCATGTGTCCAAAAATTGACCTGAATATACTGAATGACCAGAGGTTTTTCAGGTCATATTCCAATATATGAAGATGTCAGGATTCATGGAGCTCAAACTGTGAAAGAGAGTCCAGACTTTAACCCCAGTGAGAGTCTTTAGGATGTGATGGAGGAGACTTTACCCAGCGGTCAGACTTTCCCATCATCAATATGGGATCTTAGAGAGAAATCTGGACAGAAATAAATGTTGTG
>NC_080718.1:30899007-30921507 GCF_019097595.1 Hemibagrus wyckioides | reverse complement strand
TGTGTGTGTGTGTTCAGTAGTGTGTGTATGTGTGTGTTCAGTAGTGTTGATGGAGGATGTGTGTGTGTGTGTTCAGTAGTGTGTGTGTGTGTGTGTTCAGTAGTGTTGATGGAGGATGTGTGTGTGTGTGATATTACAGTACGTGTTTGATTACTGCCCCGGGGATGTGTTCGGCTGTGTTGCTGATATCGGATGGATCACTGGTCACAGCTATGTGGTGTACGGACCACTCGCTAATGGAGGAACTACTGTACTGTTTGAGAGCACACCTGTGTATCCCAATCCAGGTAACACACACACTCACACACACACCCTTCATCAACACTACTGAACACACACACACACAGTGTGTAGTTGGCACAGACACTGAATGTGGTGTTTTGATGAAGTTAAGGAGTGCAGGTGTTACACTGGCTGGAAAAGCCGTTCTACACCAGTTGAATCACCCTGCTAACTGGCACCTCGTTCACACTCAAGAACAAGCTTCCCTGTGCGTGGGCACTCACACACACACACAAGCTTCCCTGTGCGTGGGCACTCACACACACACACAAGCTTCCCTGTGCGTGGGCACTCACACACACACCCAATCTAAATTGCAGATTTTCAGCTGTCTGGTCATCAACAGCACATGATGCACAAACTCAGCGGTCATTATCAGACACTGATCTCCTGTTCTGGAAGGTCTGGATGTTTTTAGCTTCTCTGGTGTAGCCGTGTGTGTGTGTGTAGCGCCACAACAGGGATGATTATTTAGCGATAAAACATTAGTAATAGACTGAGTCTGCTAAGAGGATGGTGCATGTGGTCAGAGGATTCTTTGGATTGAACAGACAGATATGAAAAAACAGAACACACATCAATGTGGACGTATGTTCTTCAGTGACCACACACATAAGGAAGTGTGTGTGGTAATGTAGTGTTTATATCACCAATAACCCTGGACGATGAAGAGGTCAGAGTCCTGCTGAAAGCTTGTGATGGAGTTTTTTAGGCTGGTGACGAGGTGGCAGTGAGAGAGGCCAGGAACACGCTGACGGCCGGCACCGAGCCTCCTAAAGATAACCACACACTGAAAATAGAAAATGACTTTTCTGACCATCGCAATCCACGTGTGGCAGAGACACAGGCAATAAATGACCATCACTGGAAAATAAAGCTATAGGAACGACCAGATGACCTCAACAGCTTCTATACCTGTTTCAGAACCCACTCCAGTGTACACTGAGCACTCAGCTGCCCCCAGACACCATCCAGAACCAGGTACTCTCACTGTGGTCAGAAGAGGTCAGCAGAACACTAATGAGGCTACAAGCCACTGGACCGGATGGCATTCCTGACCATGAACTCAGAGCATGTGCTAACCAGCAAGATCTTCAACATGTTCCTGATCTACTCTTCTCACCTGCTTTCAAGCACCATAATTGGAATGCCAAAGACAACTTCAAAATTCTTCAACCTTCTGGGCCTTTTGTTGTTCCTCAGTTCACCAGTGCCGCTGTTGTCCACAGTTATTTTTTTACCCTGATGAGATTTTACTGTAACAGCTCTTTGGACCACACCTTAATCTAGACTATTATCTGCTTAGCTATGAGTAATTTAATGAGGAAATAACACACACCTGGCCAGGGAACAGCTGAGCAGCCGACTGTCCAGTTATTTTTGGTCCAGTGAAATGAAGTGGTGAGATATAAATTTCCTTAAAGCTTAGTTTCTCATAATCATTACTTAATTTCAACTATTCTCACAGAGATAAATCACAGCTCTAAGGTTAATGTGTCACAGCGAGAGTCCTCCTTCACCACAACACACTTCGGTAATAGACAATAAACCTGTTCAGAGCCACGCCCACCTCATTATCATATCAAATTCAAATTTTATCTGTCACAAATCATACACAGTACGACATGTAGTGAAATACTTATTATGACTGTCCTATATTTGAAGAAAGAATTTAAAGTGTGCGGACAAGAAAAGTATAGAGATATAGGTAATAAAAAATATACATATATAGGAAAATAGGAAAAATAAAAACTATCATAGTAGAAATTAAAGACATGATAAATTATGAGAAACACCAATAGTTATGTAAAGCCGATCAATTATCACAGCAATTCTGTGCAATTATTTAAAAGCATGATAAACAACTTTTTATGAAATGTAGAGGAATATATTCAAATATCTAAAATATGTTACAGTAAACTGTGTGTGTGTGTGTGTGTGTGTAAACAAGTGGTCTATAGTGTGTTGTGTTGTGTATAAGCGTGTGTGTGTGTGTGTGTCTGTTATTGATGCTAGGTTAACAGTTCGGTTTTATTTTGCAGCAGTAAAATTCAGGAAAGCTGCAGTGTGTTATCGTATCTGATTCGGTTATTATCAGTTTTTATCTTATCATCATCACTGACGTTATTGTGACATAAAGAAGATAAAACCTGCGTGAGGTCACACACTCGGCTTCATCCACCTCCGATACGTTACATCATCACTGCAGTTACCACTCATTAGGAGCAGTGTGACAGTGTTAGGAGGATAATTCTATTAAATAATAATCACTAATCACTTCATCTCATGGTTAAACTGCTGAATTTCATCCAGCTTCATCTCACACACAGACACACACACACACACACACTTCAGCTGCTTTTACCATGTAACCTTCAGCCAAATATTTTCAGCACTCAAACGTGTGAGTGTGTGTGTAGGTCGGTACTGGGAGATGGTACAGAGGTTGAGGATTAATCAGATTTATGCGGCTCCCACGGCTCTCAGGCTGCTGCTGAAGTACGAAGACAGCTGGGTGAAGAAGCACGACCGCTCGTCCCTCAGAACCCTCGGCTCAGGTGAGTGTGTGTGTGTGTGTGTGTGTGTGTGTGAACAACTACTCATTGTTCAGACCCCTCACTTCAGGTTAGAGAACATGACACGTGTAGAGTACAGGACACGTGATGATCTACACACGTAACACTAATCAGATGTTATGCAAGTGTATCGCTCCTCGACCTGCCGAGCCCGGCGCTGAGATACAGCCGGCCATGGCCATGAGGCCTTTCTTTGGTCATCTTCAGGTGAAGTCGCAGCACGTGATTCCCACTTACAACATGTAAAAAACACCAAAACACCCAAAACACCCTGCAAATTTTAGCTTATCAACTGAGGGTAGTCTTCTGCAGTTCCAGTTCCTTGTTGTGTGTGTGTCTGTGTGTGTGTGTGTGTGTGTGTGTGAGTGTGTGTGTGTGTGAGGTAGATAGGTGCACTATTTAAACAGTTATATGAAAAGAAGAAAAAAAAAGAAGAAAATACCCCTCAGAGTTTCAGTATGTTATTACTGGATCCTACAGTATCTGGTATTTTCAGCTTGTTTGTTCTCGTGGTTTGTTCCCAGACTTTACACATGAACACTTGAAGGTCACTAACAGACCTGATCCTGTGCCAGCTTGACCACTTCACTCAGTTCAAGTGCACTCATGCTCTCTCCTGGTTCTCCAGTTCCAGTTCAGCTCTAACATTCAGCTCATAATGATCCGGTTCTGATTCTCATGAATGTGAACCCTGTCTCTCTGATCTCGCTGATTAACGGCTAGACATGTGGTGACCAGTCTTTATCTTCTTTCTTGTTTCATCAGTTGGAGAACCTATCAATCATGAAGCGTGGGATTGGTTCTACAACGTTGTGGGAGAAGGACAATGCCCCCTGGTGGACACATGGTGGCAGACAGGTCATTAATACACTCATTAAATAAAAATGACACTAATATATTTTTCCACTCAGGATTTTATGCCTCGTTAGCTGTTCCAGGTCTTCCAGGTGATGTATTTTTCCATCCTGTTTATTCCCACAGAGACAGGAGGAGTGTGTATCGCTCCTCGACCTGCCGAGCCCGGCGCTGAGATACGGCCGGCCATGGCCATGAGGCCTTTCTTTGGTATTCAGCCTGCGTTAATGGATGAAGCGGTAAAGTCCTTCATTAATGTTTATTAAAGAATTTTAAATTAATTTCACTGTAAAATAAACCACTTCTACTTCCACTTCTACTCTACTTCTACTAATCACTCTCCCCCCCTCTCTCTCTCTCTCTCTCTCTCTCTCTCTCCCTCTCCGTCTCTCTCTCTCTCTCTCTCTCTCTCTCTCTCTCTGTCTCTCTCTCTGTCTCTCTCTCTCTCTCTCTCTCTCTCTGTCTCTCTCTCTCTCTCTCTCTCTGTCTCTCTCTCTCTCTCTCTGTCTCTCTCTCTCTCTGTTGCATGCTGGGAGTTGGCAGGTGTGAGTGGTGTGTAGGGTGAGACTGGTGGTGACTTGGTGAGTTTTGTACTGTTTAAAGTTCTTTTGGTGAGGTATGGGGAGATGGTGAGGTGTGGGGAGATGGTGAGGTATGGGGAGATGGTGAGGTGTGGGGAGATGGTGAGGTGTGGGGAGATGGTGAGGTGTGGGGAGATGGTGAGGTGTGGGGAGATGGTGAGGTATGGGGAGATGGTGAGGTGTGGGGAGATGGTGAGGTGTGGGGAGATGGTGAGGTGTGGGGAGATGGTGAGGTGTGGGGAGATGAGGTATGGGGAGATGGTGAGGTGTGGGGAGATGGTGAGGTGTGGGGAGATGGTGAGGTGTGGGGAGATGAGGTATGGGGAGATGGTGAGGTGAGGAGAGATGAGGAGTGGGGAGATGGTGAGGTGTGGGGAGATGGTGAGGTGTGGGGAGATGAGGTATGGGGAGATGGTGAGGTGTGGGGAGATGAGGTATGGGGAGATGGTGAGGTGTGGGGAGATGGTGAGGTGTGGGGAGATGGAGTCTCTTGAAGGGGCGTCGGCTTTATCTCTCTGACATGGTTTCAGGTGTGTGCCTGATGAGAGTGTAATGGTGGAGGATGTTCTCCTTCAAGTCGGAGAAAAATTTGGGTTTGATCAAATCGTTTCCGCTTCTCGGATGAATAAAGCTCTTGTGGTTTTTATGAAAGATCAGAGCCTTGTTAATCAGCTGTTAGCGAGTGGTATTGTGATCAATGGCACATCATTAAATGTTTCCCCCACTGTTTGTCCCCTCAGTAAGGGTCATTTCAAACTGTCCGCCTTTTTTGCCGAATTCAGCGTTAGAGCACGAGCTCTTACGATTCGGGAAAATGGCCAGCTCTTTTAAAATGATCTCTCTGGGCTGTAAATACCCCAAACTAAAACATGTCATCTTCAGGAGACAAGTATTCATGTTCCTTGATTCGTCTGAAAACACTCTTGAGATATCCTTCCGTGTTAAATACGAAGGGAAAACATATATGGTGTACGCGAGCGGTAATATGCGCTGTTTTGAATGTGGAGATATCGGCCATAAGCGGTTCGCATGTCCGCATAGTAAACATGAGGAACAGGAGGCTAATCGTGGCCCTGACCCGGGTGATATTATGGGAACAGAGGGAAATCAGGAGGAGGTCACCAGGAGTGCTGAGGTGAGTGGGTCCAAGGCAGATATCCCCGCAGAGCATGAACACGACCGTGCGCGATAGCCCGGTGCAGACCCAGAGCAAACCATGGTGTTGAACTCAGAGAGTGGACCAGTTATGGAGGATAGACTGGGTCAGGATGGGGCAACAGCTAGCACTAGCGCTGCAGTACAGCAGTTAGGCAATGCTGAGGTCTTCATGGTAAATGAGAAGAAAAGGTCGTGGGCCGACACTGTAACTAACACTGACTGTATGATGAAAAAGGCACTTTCTGATGGAATTGAAGCTGATAGTCAAGAGTCTTTAATGGGAGATGACATGGAGATGTCACAGGAGGAGGGTTGTGATGTTCGTGAAGTGGTGTCTATGGGACCTTCTCAGGAGGATCACACTCTGTACACCCTGGAAGAGGTGAATAGTTTTTTGGATAAGACTTTTGGTAAACAGGTTAATGTCACAGACTTTTTTTCTGATGAAGAAAAGTTTAAAAGGTCAGTGGCTTTCCTGCAAAAAAAAGTGGGCTTTGATTTGCTGAGTGAAAAAAAGCGCTTTGGTTTAAGAAAGCACATCACAGCTATACATACACGTAAAAAGAAATGTTAAGCTATACCTTGGTGTACAGAGAAACCATGTTTTGCAGGTGTCTTCCTCCTCTTTATTACTGCTTCACCTTCTTTCTTTTCCTCTTTCTCTTTCACATGGAGACTCTAAGAGTGGGCTCTTTAAACATCAATGGGGGAAGGAATAGATATAAGAAAAAAAAGTTGCATTAGCTGAAACAATACACCAAAAAAAACTGCACATTGTTTTTCTTCAGGAAACGCACACTGATGTAGATAATGAAGTGGAATGGATGAGGTGGTGGGATGGACAGCAGAGTTTTAGCCATGGTACAAATGGTAATGTTTTTTATTTTATAAACATCTATGCTCCAAATGTTGGGCTTGAGCTCAGAAGGGTGTTAAGGCAGTGTGGAGATGAGGGTTGTGTTATCAATGGAGACTGGAACTGTACAGTAGACTTCACTGTAGATTGCACCACTGAGGAACCACCCACGCAGTCTGCTTTAACTCTATCACAGCTACTAAAAGAGTTTAACCTCTTAGACACATGGAGAATTAAGAATTCGACTGATAGACAGTACACATGGGTGAAGGTCTCTGACAATAGAGTTAGTGCAGCTCGGCTAGACCGAATCTATTTATCCAAACATTTCAGCAGCAGAATCATGGAGTGTTCAGTTTATCCTGGTGGGTTTTCTGATCACCACTTGGTTACACAAATGTTTTTTTGTCTAAGTTTTCTGGTAGATCATCATACTGGCACTTCAATGTAAAACTGAATTTTGTGAACAGTTTGGGTTTTTTTGGCAGCATATTAGAAGTAAAAAGAACCTTTTTGAGGATTTAATACGGTGGGGGGACGTTAAGGTGCAAATAAGAAGTTTTTGTCAGCGATATACTTAATTCTCAAGTTTTAGAACAAAGCAAATTATAAAAGATAAATTATATAGAACTCAAACTGATTAACAAACACGACACTGCTTTGTCAAGGTAGCTACAGGGAAAGAAAAAGGAGCTGGGGTCCTACATGAATGAAAGAGCGAAGGGAGCTCTGGTGAGATCCCGATTTGCATCAGTTGCTGACATGGACACACCAACAGCATACTTCTTCAACCTAGAACGTGTCACCGCACAGCACAAACAAATGACTTGTCTCCATCTGCCTGATGGAAGAGTAAACTCGGATACCAGAGAAATGCGAAAGCATGCAGTGGATTTCTACTCTGCTCTATATAGGGCAGAAAACTGTGATTCAGAATGCACTGAGCTACTGACTCAGGGTCTTCCACAGTTGGATGCAGAATCTGGAGCTGACCTGGACACTGAAATAACTCTAGAGGATCTCACAGTGGCAGTCATGCAGCTCAGATCAGGAAGCTCACCAGGCATTGATGGCCTACCATCAGCATTTTACAAACATTTCTGGAGTCTTGTGGGAGGGGACCTCCATGAAGTCTTTCAGGAAAGTTTCAGGGTTGGAGCGTGCAGTGCTGTCTCTGCTACCTAAGAAAGGGGATCTCTCTCTGTTAAAGAACTGGAGACCGGTAGCACTTCTAACTGCAGACTATAAGATTCTTTCAAAGTGTCTTGCAAATAGACTGAAGCACTATCTACATATTATCATTAAGAAAGACCAAACCTACTGCATTCCTGACAGGTCAATAATGGACAACCTCTTTTTAATTCGAGATGTTGTAGACCTTTGTAACATTTCTGACATGTCTGTGGGTTTGCTTTCTCTTGATCAAGAAAAGGCTTTTGACCATGTAGATCACTGCTACCTCTTTAAAACTATGCAGGCTTTTGGTTTTGGGAACAATTTTTTTGAGTATGGTTAAATTGCTGTACACTGATGCAACATGTATGATTAAGATGGGGGGTGGCCTGAGCCAGCCGATTGCAGTCACCAGAGGTATTAGGCAGGGATGCCCCTTATCCGGTCAGTTATTTTGCATAGCCATTGAACCATTGCTTACTCTACTTCGGGGTAAGCTAGCAGGTTTTCAAGTTCCATTGAGCTTGCAGGAGTCAGGAATTATGCTCTCTGCTTACGCAGATGACCTCTTAGTGTTTGTTAACAACAATAGGGACATCAAAAGGGGCATTTTAACGTTTCCTTACTGGATGATGCAAATTTTACTGAGGCTTTTAGATTCTTTTGGACATTTTTTAAAAATGAAAAACTTTTATTCTCCTCCCGTAGACAATGGTGGGACTATGGCAAGGCTTTAATCCAGCAGCTCTGTCGTGAGTACACTGTCAACATCACAAGGGACATCACCAAGGCGTTAAAAGACCTGGAGATAGGAATAGTGGAACTCCAGGCTTTAGCCGAGTCCACAGGAGATAGAAGGCATGTTGAGGACCTCAAAATGAAAAAGACGTTAATGGCGGATCTATTGGGTACAAAAGCGCAAGGTGTTCTCATCCGGTCCAGATTTAAAGGAGCTAATGAAATGGATGCTCCATCAAAGTACTTCTTTGGACTGGAGAAAAAGAATGGTTAGAGTAGATACATACACACACTACACACAGGAAATGGACAATACAAAACCCACTAATGAGATCCGACGGTATGCTGTGAACTTTTACCAAGACCTGTACAGGAGTGAACACAGAGACAACAAGGAGCTGTTAGACACCTTCTACAGGGGAATTCCAAAGGTTTTCTCAGAGGATAATGCAGCACTAGAAGGTCCACTGGTTCTAGAAGAAATGCAGGCCACGTTGTATGTACACCATGCCAGGAGGAAAAGCACCTGGAATTGACGGCCTGCCAGTGGAATTCTACAAGTTCTTCTGGAAAGAGCTGGGGGAAGATCTGCTGGAGGTCCTTGAGGAAAGCTGCAGGAAAAGGTGTCTACCCCTGAGCAGCCGGAGGGCAGTGATTACACTTCTCCCCAAGAAAGGAGACCTCCAGGACATCAGGACCTGGCGTCCAGTGTCACTGCTGTGTACGGACTACAAAATCATGTCTAAAGCGCTGGCTAACCGTCTCAGAGACATCATGGACTGAGTAATCCACTCAGACCAAACATACTGTGTGCCCAATAGGTCCATCATTGACAATGTTTCTTTGATTCGGGACATTTTGGACGTCTCCAGGTCATTGGCAGTCGATCTTGGTCTGATTTCACTGGACCAGGAAAAAGCTTTTGACAGGGTTGAGCATCAATACCTCTGGAAGACTCTGGAGGCGTTTGGTCTCAGCCCTAGTCTTATAGCAATGATGAAGGTGATGTACCAGGATGTGGAAAGTGTACTCAAGATCAACGGAGGGTTAAGTGCTCCTTTTAAGGTACAGAGGGGAATAAGACAAGGGTGTTCTTTATCAGGTTTGTTATACACTCTATCGATTGAACCTTTTCTACACAGACTACGAGCTTCCTTAAATGGTTTTACTGTACCTGGTTTTAATGTTCCACATGTTTTATCTGCCTATGCTGATGATGTCATGATTTTAGTACAAAATCAAACTGAAATTGAGATTTTAGAAAAGGTGGTTTTTGATTTTGGTCTGGTGTCTTCCTCTAAATCCAACTGGGAAAAAAAGCGAAGCAATAGCAATAGGAAACTGGTCCCAAGGTTTGCCAAAGTTACCAGGTGGGCTAGAATGGTAAAAAGGAGAATTTAAATACCTGGGCATTTACTTAAATGAAGAAAAGAAAAATTGGGAAGAGATCAAAGAAAAAATAGAAGGCAAACTAAAAAAATGGGAATGGCTTAAACCAAATATGTCCCTCAGGGGGAGGGTACTATTGGTTAATAACCTAGTGGCATTAATGCTGTGGCATCGCCTAGCCTGCCTAGAGCCCCCTACTGGGTTGATTGAGAAGGTGCAAGCTCTACTGGTTAATTTTGTGTGGGATAAACTGCACTGGGTTCCAAAGAGTGTTTTATTTCTCCCCAAAGAAGAAGGAGGTCAAGGACTGGTGGATGTCAGAAGTAGAACCACAACCTTCTTTGTTGTGGTTTTCAGACCATACAAAATAACCTGTCTAGCTCTGAATTCCTGGTTTGGGGAAATATCACTAGTTTTATTTTAAGAAGAGTTAACGACTTTGATTGCGATCGCACCTTATTTTTAATGGACCCAACTGTTTTAAATGTTTCTAACATGTCTAATTTTTATAAAAGTGTTTTTAAAGCATGGACTCTGTTTAAACGTGGATCTCACGGCCCTGCCGTCTCTCTGCACTGGCTCCTAGAAGAGCCTTTAGTGGGAGGAGGACATATGGACATTAAGGACAGTTCACCAGGTATCACACGCATCACATAATCAAAAAAGTTCACAACACTCAAGAAACTAGTGGACACTGCAGGCCCAGAGTTCAAGGACACGAGAGCGGCGGCAGAGGAACTCGGCCTGAGGTCACTACGGCATGCAGACGACATCATAAAAAGATGGATTAAAAAACTGTCAGAGGATCAGCTGAACCTGATAAAGGAATATCATGATGGAACAGAAACACCAGACGAAGGTGACCCCTTTCCTGAACTTGAGCTTTTACCCAACCTAAATGGATATGAGGGCATTTATCTTGATGCAGAAAAAGAACATGTTTTACCAATTTATGAAGCAAAAGGGAAAGAAATTTACAAATGTTGTGTAAAGGTGATGAATTAAAGACAACTTGACAGGCGGGTGGATACAGTGTGGAGGAAGACACTCGGGGTTCTAGATGACATTAAGCCGGTATGGAGGGTGTTTTATAAAATGCCACTAAGGAAGAGCTGGTGACCTACAGCGGAGAATTTTACATGGTGCAGTGGGGGTCAATGCTTTAATTTCTAAACTGAATTCTGATGTTTTAAAGTCGTGTCCCTTCTGTAACGAAACAGAAACCGTGTTTCACTGTTACTCAGAATGTAAAAGACTTAACCCTCTGTTTGAGCTGCTGGATACAATTTTTAATCTGTTTGGTGAAAAGTGGTGAAAAGTGGACTCAGGTACGTTTTATTTTTGGTGCTGGATACCAACAAACTGATCAACTTTATTGTAGGAAAAGCAGAAATGTCTGTGTTGTGTGTCTGGCACGGTGTCCATGTTGTGTGTCCGGGACGGTGTCCATGTTGTGTGTCCGGCACGGTGTCCATGTTGTGTGTCCGGCACGGTGTCCGTGTTGTGTGTCCGGCTCGGTGTCCGTGTTGTGTGTCCGGGACAGTGTCCGTGTGGGGCATGAGAACATTGTCTCCGCCTCCAGAATGAACAGTGCCATTGTGGTGTTTCTGAACAATGTTGATAAAGTGAGAAAGCTGATTCAGAAAGGTATTCTGGTGAATAATGAGACAATAATGGTTTCCTTCCTCAGTTCTCCAACTAAGATTATGTTGTCCAATGTTCCTCCTTTTATTTCTGACGAGGCTATCTGTAAAGAGCTGTCTCGCTACGGGCGACTTAATAAATTAATTAATTAAATAGCCCGTTAATTAATTGGTTGTAAGTCCCCACTGGTCAAACACTTGGTGATTTTTAGGAGAATGGTGTTTATGGTTTTTAAAGAAGGTGTGGAAGAGCTGAATGCCGTTTTTAAATTCTCTGTTGAAGGATTTGACTACAATATCTTTGTCTCTTCTGACGCTGATATAAAGTGTTTTAAGTGTGGTAAAACAGGTCATCTTGTTCGGGCCTGCCCTGAGAGGCAGAGTGACCCCGGTGTTTCTGAGAGACCGGGGCAGGACGCAGCTCAGTCGGCTGGGGTCGTTCCCCCTGCAGCTACAGTTCGGCCGGCTGCTGAGGGTCCCGGAGCTGCTGCTGCACCAGACCCTAAAGAAAGTGAATCCCAAGCCCAGCCTGCAGCCCAGAAGCCCACTGGAGCTGCAACAGCCCCGGAAAAGCCATGCATGGCCAGACCGGCTGCGGAATTGCCATGCTCGGCTAAACCGGACCGGGAGAAGCCGTGCTCCACTGAGAAGAGCTCAGTGGGTTCTGGAGCAGTGCTGGAGCTGCCTGCGCTGGCAGAGGCAGGCACGGAGGTGCAGAGCGAACGCCCGGAAACACCGGACACTACACCAGTGCTGGGGGACGGGGGAGACGTGGACATGGTGGATGAGCCCGTTTTTAAAGTGCCGAATAAAAGGAAAAAACAAGGTAAGGGACGGGGAAAAAACGGGCAAAGGTGGAGGAACGAGAATCAGACAGTGATGACTGCATGTCAGACTCTGTTTTAACATTTGACTCTCAGGACGAACAGATTAATGTCGTTTATAGTGCAGGAGATATTAAAGAGTTTTTAAGGAACACCAAATGGCAGAAGAATGGTGCATTAGAAGAGTTTTTCCCGGACCGTAAACAGTTCATTCATGACGTTAAGTTCTTCAGAAGAGAAGGAGCTTTTACTGATGTAGAAATTTTCCGTCTGAAGAAACTGATCACTAGAACAAACCGGGAAAACTCTGATGATGACTGATGTGTGGTGTGTTTTATTTTAGAGTGGTTTTTACCCTCTGTTTAGTTTTATTTATTTTATTTATTTTAATGAAAGGAGTTAATATTGCGAGTTTAAATATTAATGGAGCAAGAGAGCAGAATAAGAGAGCTAAACTGTATGAAGTTTTAAAGCAGAAGCACATTGACGTTGCCATGCTGCAGGAAACCCACAGCGATACCAGCAATGCTGCTGATTGGGTGAAGGAGTGGGATGGGTTGGTGATTTTAAGCCATAACACAACACTCAGTGGTGGAGTCGCCTTGCTCTTTACTCACAGTTTTATTCCTTGTTCTTATTCAGTTGAAGAATTTTTAAATGGGAGGCTTTTAAAAGTGAAAACTTTTTATGAGAATGAGGTTTTAGTTTTTATCTGTGTGTACACTCCCACCAGTGCAGTGGAGAGGATGATGTTTTTAGATACTCTGAACAATGTCATTGCTGACTGCAACACTGCAGAAATTTTAATTCTGGTGATGATTTTAACTGTACTACAGATATTTTAGACCGGAACCACACAGAACCTCACGTGGCTTCCCGTAAGCGTCTGTGGGAGATGGTGGAGGCCCATGAGCTAAATGACATATGGAGAACTTTTAATAAGAACAAGAGACAGTACACGTGGGCCCATGCCATAGACAACACACTCTCCCTGGCGAGATTAGATCGTTTTTATGGTTATAAACACCAGCTGACGTTTTTTACAAAGTGTTTTATTGTTCCAGCAGGTATCTCTGACCACAGCATGGTCCAGTGTACTATTACTAAAGAGAAGGTTAAACCTAGGAGTGCCTACTGGCATTTTAACACTGCACTTTTAGAAGACGCTAATTTTAGAGACTCTTTTATTTATTTATGGAATTGTTTTAAATCTGAGAAGGCAGCTTTTAGTTCACTTCAGCTGTGGTGGGATGTGACAAAAGCACAAGTCAAAGAATTCTGTCAACAGTACACTCTCAATGTCACAAGAGACATTGTTAGATCTCTGAAAGCTCTGGAGATAGAAATAGTGGAGCTCCAGCGTTTGGAGGCCACTGGAAATCGAGGGCATATTGAAGCCCTCAAAAATAAAAGAGCCAAAATGAACGACCTGTTAGACATTACAGCACAGGGGGCGCTGGTCCACTCACACTTTAAAAGTGCAGCTGAGATGGATGCTCCTTCAAAGTTCTTTTTCAGTTTAGAGCAAAAGAATGGACAGAAAAGATTTATACATGCTGTGTGAACAGAATCAGGGGATCTCGTATCTGAGCCCACTGAAATTCACCAGCAGACAGTAAGCTTCTACTCGAAGCTGTACAGCAGTGAGTGGTCAGGGGCACAAGTAGTGGAGGACAGCTTCCTCATGGACCTGCCAAAGCTCTCTGAGCAAGCAGCCAGAGAGCTGGACAGGGAGCTGACGCTGGAGGAGGTCCATGAGGCTCTCCAGTGGATGGAGAATGGACAGGCGTCAGGTATAGACGGTCTCCCTGTCGAGTTTTACAAGGCATTCTGGGCTGTCATAGGGCAGGACGTGCTGGATGTCCTACGGGACAGCGTACGGAGAGGTGAACTCCCGTTGAGCTGCAGGAGGGCCGTCCTGACCCTGCTACCGAAGAAGGGAGACCTGACCCACCTGAAAAACTGGCGCCCGGTCTCACTACTGTGCACTGACTGCAAGCTGCTCTCAAAAGCATTAGCCTCGAGACTGACTAAAGTAATGGAGCAGCTCATTCACCAGGACCAGACGTACTGTGTGCCTGATAGGTCCATATTCGATAATGTGTATCTAATTCGTGATATTTTGGACGTCTCCAGGCTATTGGGCTTAAAGACTGGTCTGATTTCTCTAGATCAGGAAAAGGCTTTTGACGGGTTGAACATGAATATTTGTGGAAGGTGCTGGAAGCCTTTGGGTTCAGTCCAGGTTTTATAGCCATGATCAGGGTGTTGTACAGTAACATTGAGAGTGTACTGAAGGTTAACGGTGGTTTATGTGCTCCTTTTAGAGTGTACAGAGGGATCAGGCAGGGCTGTTCCCTCTCTGGAATGTTGTACTCTCTAGCTATTGAACCTCTTTTAAATAAGTTAAGAAGTAATCTCTCTGGTTTTAATATTCCACACGCTAATGCCTCAATATGTTTATCAGCTTATGCAGATGATCTGGTAGTGATGATAAACACACAAAATGATGTCAATGTTTTAACTGATATTTTAAAGGACTTTCATATTTTATCCTCCACCAAGGTTAACTGGGCTAAAAGTGAAGCCATTTTAGTTGGGGGGTGGGGAGGTGGGCAACCGTCACTACCAGGAGGCTTAGCGTGGAAAAGAGGTGGTTTTAAATACTTGGGTGTCTACCTGGGGAACAATGAGTTTTTAAACAAAAACTGGGAAGGTTCTGTAGAGCACGTGAAGGGCAGACTGAGCAGGTGGAAGCGGCTGGTTCCAAAGATGTCCTACAGGGGGAGAACGCTGGTCATCAACAACCTCGCCGCGTCGTCCCTCTGGCACAAGCTGGCATGTGTGAATCTGCTAGCGAACATCCAGGCCCTGCTGGTGGACTTCTTCTGGGATGGTCTACACTGGATTCCTCTACCCAAAGAAGAAGGAGGACAGGGGCTGGTCCAGCTGTCCAGCAGAGCCGCAGCCTTCCGCCTCCAGTTTATCCAGAGACTCCTCACTGGACCCAAAGACTTACTATGGAGAACAGCAGCCAGTGGATTATTACACACAGTTCAAGGACTGGGGCTGGACAGAGCGTTCTTTTTAATGGACACAAGAATGCTGGACATTTCAGGACTACCAGCCTTTTACTTTTTAAAATCTGGAACTTTTTAAAGAAACAGAACAAGGGCTGCAGACCGCCACACTGGCTGCTGGAGGAGCCTCTGGTGTACGGCGGGAGACTGGACATCTCCAGTGTGACCGTCCCTGCACTGTCCAGAATTCTCATCTCCTCAGGGATTGTGACGCAACATCACAGGGGAAGACTTGTCGAGGGCAGAGGACCTGGCAGTGCGTATGGGACTGCGGTCCCTGCATGTTGTCAATCAGCTCCTACACCGCTGGAGAACTTCAGAGGAGCATGTTCAGCTGATGGACTATTCACACACAGAGACTGGTCCTGCAGAGGACGAACCCTTTCCCCAGCTGAACATCGCTCCTGACCTCGACGGGTGTGCAGGCCCCCTCCTGGAGTGCCGGGGTGAAGGGGAGATGGACTTTGGGTCAGTGTCGGGGAAGCTGCTCTACAGAGCGTGTGTAAAGGTTTTAAATAAGAAGAAGCTGAGTGGGAGGGTGGACACCCCATGGAGAAGTGTACATGGTTTTACTGATGATTTTAAACCGGAGTGGACGCACTGTATAAACCACCGTTAACTAAAAAAGCTGCCGACCTCCAATGGAGGATTTTACACTGTATTATCTCTGTGAACTCTTTTATTTCTGTTTTAAACCCTGATATTGCACATGATTGTCCTTTTTGTTCACAGAGAGAAACAGTTTTTCATGCTTTTATTCACTGCTCCAGGTTACAGTCACTGTTTGTGTTTTTACGGAGCATTTTAAGGTCTTTTAATGTTGTTTTTACTTTTCAGTGTTTTATTTCTGGTTTTAAGTACATCAGGAAACACCAGTTCAGGTGCCAACTGATCAATTTTATATTTGGTCAGGCCAAAATGGTGATATACCTGAGCCGGAAAAAACAAATTGCACAAAACACTGACTGTGAAGCCACAAGAATTCTGAAAAGGCTGATGAAATAAAGAGTTTTAATTGATTTTAATTTTTATAAAAGTATGAATGAGTTGGATGTGTTTAGATGTGTGTGGTGTTGGGAGAATGTGTTGTGTTCTGTAGCAGAAGGGAAACTTAACTTTGCAGCAGAACTAAACTAATCACTCATATTAATCATGTTTAAACCAATTTATTGACATTTTAATATGTATTTATTTATTTTTCCCTTAAGTCACTGATTTTATATGTGACTTGTGTAAATAAAGTTGTGTAAAAAGTAAAAAAAAAATCTCTCTGTCTCTCTCTCTCTCTCTGTTTGTCTCTCCCTCTCTCTCTCTCTGTCTCTCCGTCTGTCTCTTACACTCTCTGTCTCTCTCTGTCTCTCTCAGCCCCCCCCCCCAACACACAGCATGTGGGCGTGGCTGTTCTATTGTTCTCATAATCCTGTCAGTTTTAAAACACACACTGCAGATTGGAGCAGCTCCAACACTAGCAGGAAGTGGTCTCTATTTACTTGCTCTGATGAACATATCTCCTGACAGCAGATGTTTAGAAGAAGCTGACCTGAACACATCTGGACACATCTTCTACAGTTTCAAGCTGTTTGTCTTGACTTTTTTCACAGGGCCAGGTCCTGACAGGAAATGATGTCAGTGGCGCTCTGTGTATCGGTCAACCGTGGCCCGGAATGGCCAGAAGCATCTATGGAGATCATCAGAGATTTGTGGACGCATATTTTAAACCCTATCCTGGTAAGAACACAACTGTCAGCCATGATGAAGGGGGTGTGGCCTGTGTAGATGAATGGGGCGTGGCCTGTGAATCCCTGTCTTACATTTCTGACTGTATTTCTGCATCATTGTGGTATCACTGTGTACAGTTTAATTTTTAAAGCTATGATGAAGTCACACGTGTGTGTGTCCTTCTGCTGTAGGTTATTATTTTACTGGTGATGGAGCATTCCGGACAGCAGACGGACATTACCAGATCACCGGACGGATGGATGACGTCATCAATGTCAGCGGTCATCGTTTGGGAACGGCGGAGATCGAGGACGCCCTGGTGAGAGGCGGAGCTATTTAAATATAATATATAATGCTGATGCGTTTGATTGGATGGTTTGGACTGAATGATGTTCTTCTGCAGGATGAACATCCAGATGTTCCTGAGACTGCAGTCATTGGAATTTCTCATGATGTTAAAGGAGAAGGTGAGAGAAAGGTCACTGATGTCATGAGAGATTAGACTCGAGCATTAAACTGCCCCAAACTCTTCTCCTCTTCTCTTCTCTTCTCTTCTCTTCTCTTCTCTTCTCTTCTCTTCTCTTCTCTTCTCTTCTCTTCTCTTCTCTCCTCTCCTCTCCTCTCCTCTCCTCTCCTCTCCTCTTCTCTTCTCCTCTCTGCTATCCTTTTTCTCTTATCTTCTATTCTCTAATTCAGTATCTGTTCCTTTAAGGTATGGTGAGAGTGAGAGAAAGAGAGAGAGAAAGAGAGAGAGAGAGTGAAGGCTTTAGAGGAGGTGAATAAAGCCTGTATTGTTGAGCTGCAGTGGGGTGTTTGGGGTTAGTGAGAGTTTCTTTGTCCTCATCTCTCTCTCACACTGTGTGTGTGTGTGTGTGTGTGTTAAACTTCTTCACAATAAAACACTGCGTTTATTTTCAATGAATGAAAAATCTGAAACAACTTCATTTTGATGTAAATAACTGAAACAGGAAGTATCGGATCTATCTCGGGATATGTGATGGTGTTCTGAACAGAAAACTCTCAGATGTATCTGTTATATTTAAAACCAGCTGACGCCCCCTAGTGACCACAGTTATAAAGTCAGACTGGATTCTGCATTAAAGGATTTTTATCAGATGATCAGATATGATCAGGTTATTAGGAATTATTATTGATGTTTAAATGCTTAGATGTTTAACAAGAACAGAAGACCCCACTTCCTGTTTAACATCTACCCATTTCCTGTGTCCTCAGTTCCGTTTGCGTTTGTGGTTATGAAGGAGAACGTGTCAGAGAACCAGGAGGCCGTGGTGAAGGAGTTGAGACAGCTGGTGGCCACCAAGATCGCCAAATACGCCGTACCTGACCACTTTCTGGTGTGTAAACACATTATATTAAAAGAATTACGTGTGTGTGTGTGTCTGTGTGTGGTTATAATCCATAGGGACTCTGACATGTATTTTAAAATCATTACAATCTGAAGTTCGTCACAGTTTATATTAGAGTTCAGTTTTGGATTTTTCATTAAATTAGACCTGATGCTGTTCATAATAAATTAGAATAAATTAGAATAAACACATATGTAAATAATTATTGGTGTTTATTAAGGCTCTATAGAAGAGTTATAAAATATTCTATTATAGATATCTTCTAGTTATATACGATATACATATATATATACGAGTGAACATTCTGCTACCCACACACCAATCATTAACCAGTGGATTTAACAGGGTTCTGCTGGGAACGGTTTCTCATTACATCATCACTGTAGGATTCTAGAGTACTGGATCAGAACCAGGACAAACAAACAAAGAGTGGAACACTCTCTCTCTCTTTACCTTTTTCTATTTCTAATCACTTTTTGAGATAGTTGAAGGTTATTAGTGTTTGGTTTTGAAAACATTCTCGGCATCACGAATGAACAAAGCAGCTGTTGTCTTTTTGAAAACCAAAAACTTGGTAAACTCACTGGTTACAAGCGGCATGCTCATGTTGGTGACAATGAGCAGCCTAGCTGCAGTAGTGTTGTGAGTTCTGTGAATCAGAGTAATTATTCTGATGAAAGCATTGTTAAATCTGTGACCCAGAGTATCAGCTACTCTGAGGTAGCCAAGGGGGTGAGTCGGAGCAGAAGGTACTCTGATAGTGACTCTGATGGTCGTAAGAGAGTGAGTAAGGGCACTAGTGACACTGGCTGCACTGATGGTATCTCAGGTGTGTCTCTTAGTAACAGTTACACTGCCCTGAGTGATGAAGAACAGGTAGTGATACCGAGTGACGATATGGACACTTGTTCAGTGGCTACAGAAGAGAGCATCGGTGATGACGAGTCAGTTACTGATTCAGACATGTTTCAGAGCCAGGACACTGACCTGTATTCAGTTGACCAGATCAATGATTTTCTAGATGCAACTAAGGGAAAAAAGGTTGAACTCGAAAAGTTTTTCCCGGATTTAAATAAGTTTGTTGCGTCTGTGATGAAAGCATGTAAAGAAAGCAGCTTTGATGTTTTATCACAACAAAATACATTTTAGACTAAAGAAACACTTAACAGCAAACAGGCATGGAGTCAAACCTGCCAGGTCTAAAGGTCAGACTGCTATTGGTAAATTACATTAAGTGCACATGGGTCTCTCTGCTTCTCTCACCTGTCTCTCAATACTGCTGTTTGCTATCTCTTCACCTTTCTTCACTATGAACATCTTACACCTTGGTTCTTTAAATATAAATGGGCTTAAAGACAAAAGTAAATGGACAATATTAAAAGAATACATCACCCTAAAAGAGCTGAATATTACGTTTTTACAAGAAACCCATAGTGATGTGAGCAGTGAGGTGGACTGGGGTCTGCGCTGGGAAGGGGAGTGTTTTCTTAGCCACGGAACCAACCTGAGTGCTGGAGTGGCGATCTCCAGCATCCTGAGTGCTGGAGAATATGAGAATCTTTTTCAGTGGTGGGAGATAGGAAAGGTTCAAATAAAGATGTTCTGCCAACAGTTCACATCACAAACCTCCATCAAGATAAAACAAGCCATGCATAACACTGAGACAGGAATCCTGAGACTGGAAAGTGTGTTAATCAATTAAAACACTGAAATTGCCCAGAGACACCTTGTGCAGAAGAAACAGGATGTCAGTAACATCCTTCAGGAAAACGCTAAAGGAGCCATGGTTAGAGCTCGCTTTGTCTCTGTACAGAACATGGATCCTCCCACTGCTTACTTTTTCAATCTGGAGAGGAAGACTGCACCAAACACAGTTCTTCTTTTTTTAAGAGGCCCTGATGAAAAGATCACCTCAGATCCATCGAAGATGAGGAGACTAGCTGTGAACTTCTACTCAGCCTTATATTCTGAGGAACATACAGACAAACAGTGCTCAGATGAGCTTTTTAACAACATGCCATCACTGGACGACGAACATAAAAGAGAACTGGACTCAAAATTAACCTTTGAGGAAGTAATGGCTGCAGTTCAACAGCTTTTCTGTGGAAGAGTACCAGGGATAGATGGTCTACCCATAGACTTCTACAAAACTTTTTGGACAGTTATACTCAGAGACTTCTTTGACACAGTTGAGGAAATTCACAAGGCCAAAAAGCTTCCCCAA
The DNA here is from genome assembly GCF_019097595.1 of Hemibagrus wyckioides. Taxonomy (NCBI): domain Eukaryota; kingdom Metazoa; phylum Chordata; class Actinopteri; order Siluriformes; family Bagridae; genus Hemibagrus; species Hemibagrus wyckioides. The sequence goes on along the minus strand of NC_080718.1, from coordinate 30,901,042 downwards.
AGTTGTCGGCATGCTGCAATCTTTCTACTTCCAAAGAAGGGAGACCTTTGTTCACTCAAGAACTGGAGACCGGTTTCTCTTTTATGCTCAGATTACAAGATCATCTCAAAATGTCTTGCTAATAGACTTAAGAATTCCCTAGACACTCTAATACACAAAAATCAGTCCTACTGTGTACCAAAGAGGTCCATTTATGATAACTTGTTTTTATTACGACACTTCCTTGACTACTCAGAAGTGTACAGGGTCGATGTGGGTCTCCTCTCTCTCAACCAGGAGAAAGCTTTCGACAGAGTAGACCACCAGTATTTATTCAAAGCCCTGGAACGTTACGGCTTCGGTGGATATTTCCTGTCATGGATTAAAATCTTGTACACAGATGCCTGTTGCATGATTAAAGTTGGAGGAGGACTGAGTACACCAATCATGATGAGGAGAGGGATCAGACAGGGCTGTCCAATGTCTGGTCAGCTGTACAGCCTCGCAATAGAACCTCTGCTGTGTCTGTTAAGGAAAAACCTCACTGGACTGTTGATCAGGGGGACAGGGCACCTGAGGCCATTAAACTCTCAGTGTATGCAGATGACATCACAGTCATAATCAAGACACAGGAAGACATCCAAGCTACACAAAGAGTTCTGAAAACGTATGAAAGAGCCTCATCAGCCAGAGTAAACTGGCGAAAGACTGAAGCACTGTGGTCTGGATTTAGAGAGAACCCACGTGATCTTCCAGGAAACATCCAGTGGGGAACAACTGGGATAAAGTGTCTGGGAGTGAACCTCAGAAAATAGGAGTTCAGAATCAAAAACTGGGACGGGCTAATAGAGAAAGTAAATGCTAAATTGGCCAAATGGAGATGGGCGTTACCCCAGTTATCTTACAGGGGAAGAGTTCTGATCATCAACAGTCTCATCGCATCAATGTTGTGGCACAAGCTGTTGTGGTTCTAGATCCACCAAAGAGCCTGATTGATGAGATCCAAAGGACTCTTGTCGACTTTTTCTGATCAGGACAACACTGGCTGAGAGCTGCAGTTCTCTACCTCCCAGTTCATGAAGGAGGACAGGGATTAATCCACATACAGTCCAGAGTGGCAGCCTTTCATCTACAAGCAGCACAACATCTTCTCTACCATGAACACCACCAATGGATAGATGTGGCACACGCCCTGCTGAGAAAGACTGGAGGAATGAACCTGGACAAACACCTGTTCACGCTTTCCTTAAAGAGAACAGACATGGAAGGACTCGCGTCTTTTTACAAAAATGTACTTCAGACATGGCAGACCCTTTTCTTTTCAATAGAATGGGAAATACCCATTCCAATAATCCGCTCCTCACCACAGAGATGCTACATTCAGTCACCATCAGGTCTGCGCTGAAGGATTCAGGACTCCTCAAAATTCGTCACCTGAGAAGAGGCTGGATAACAGCTGAGGAACTAGCTGGCAAAATAAGACTTAAGATCAGCACGCCTAGCCTAGCGCTTTTTAAACGACCTGGAAGCTGCTCTACCGGCCGTAGCAAGAAGATTCCTGAAAGACAATCCAGTGGAAAGTATAAACGAGTTTCTGACCTTTCCAGAGATTTGTGTCTCTCTAAAGAAGGAAGGATAACTCTAACTCTGACCATTCTAGAATTAGGAGCTTTCAGCTCTGTGGATAAAAAAGCTCTCTACAGAATGTGTGTCAAACAACTCAACTATCAACAACTTAAAGATGTCAGAAGCACCAAATGGTCAGAAGTGCTGGACCCGGGCTCTTCTCCAAAAGGCAGCTGGAGATCCCTGTACAAAAGACCCATTGAAAAAAAGGTCTACAGTGGAGAATTGTACATGGGATATTAGCTACAGACCAGCACATTGCTCAACTGGTGTCTTCAGATGAACAAGGATGTCCCTTCTGTGGAACTTCTGAAAATATCTTCCATATCTTCATTGAATGTCCACGTCTGTCTGCAGTACTAAAGCTAGTAGAAGCCTGGGGACAACAACTTGCAGGCATCTATAACACAGCACTGTTCATACATGGACC
>NC_080718.1:30886507-30894007 GCF_019097595.1 Hemibagrus wyckioides | reverse complement strand
TAGCAATGATGAAGGTGATGTACCAGGATGTGGAAAGTGTACTCAAGATCAACGGAGGGTTAAGTGCTCCTTTTAAGGTACAGAGGGGAATAAGACAAGGGTGTTCTTTATCAGGTTTGTTATACACTCTATCGATTGAACCTTTTTTACACAGACAAATGGTTTTACTGTACCTGGTTTTACTGTTCCACATGTTTTATCTGCCTATGCTGATGATGTCATGATTTTAGTACAAAATCAAACTGAAATTGAGATTTTAGAAAAGGTGGTTTTTGATTTTGGTCTGGTGTCTTCCTCTAAATCCAACTGGGAAAAAAAGCGAAGCGATAGCAATAGGAAACTGGTCCCAAGGTTTGCTGAAGTTACCAGGTGGGCTAGAATGGTAAAAAGGAGAATTTAAATACCTGGGCATTTACTTAAATGAAGAAAAGAAAAACTGGGAAGGGATCAAAGAAAAAATCGAAGGTAAACAAAAAAAATGGGAATGGCTTAAACCAAATATGTCCCTCAGGGGGAGGGTACTATTGGTTAATAACCTAGTGGCATCAATGCTGTGGCATCGCCTAGCTTGCCTAGAGCCCCCTACTGGGTTGATTGAGAAGGTGCAAGCTCTACTGGTTAATTTTGTGTGGGATAAACTGCACTGGGTTCCAAAGAGTGTTTTATTTCTCCCCAAAGAAGAAGGAGGTCAAGGACTGGTGGATGTCAGAAGTAGAACCACAACCTTCCGTTTTCAGACCATACAGAAATACTTGTCTTGCTCTGAATTCCTGGTTTGGGGAAATATCACTAGTTTTATTTTAAGAAGAGTTAAAGACTTTGATTACGATCGCACCTTATTTTTAATGGACCCAACTGTTTTAAATGTTTCTAACATGTCTAATTTTTATAAAAGTGTTTTTAAAGCATGGACTCTGTTTAAACGTGGATCTCACGGCCCTGCCGTCTCTCTGCACTGGCTCCTAGAAGAGCCTTTAGTTGGAGGAGGACATATGGACATTAAGGACAGTTCACCAGGTATCACACGCATCACATAATCAAAAAAGTTCACAACACTCAAGAGACTAGTGGACACTGCAGGCCCAGAGTTCAAGGACACGAGAGCGGCGGCAGAGGAACTCGGCCTGAGGTCACTACGGCATGCAGACGACATCATAAAAAGATGGATTAAAAAACTGTCAGAGGATCAGCTGAACCTGAAAAAGGAATATCATGATGGAACAGAAACACCAGACGAAGGTGACCCCTTTCCTGAACTTGAGCTTTTACCCAACCTAAATGGATATGAGGGCATTTATCTTGATGCAGAAAAAGAACATGTTTTACCAATTTATGAAGCAAAAGGGAAAGAAATTTACAAATGTTGTGTAAAGGTGATGAATTAAAGACAACTTGACAGGCGGGTGGATACAGTGTGGAGGAAGACACTCGGGGTTCTAGATGACATTAAGCCGGTATGGAGGGTGTTTTATAAAATGCCGATTAGGAAAAGAGCTGGTGACCTACAGCGGAGAATTTTACATGGTGCAGTGGGGGTCAATGCTTTAATTTCTAAACTGAATTCTGATGTTTTAAAGACGTGTCCCTTCTGTAACGAAACAGAAACCGTGTTTCACTGTTACTCAGAATGTAAAAGACTTAACCCTCTGTTTGAGCTGCTGGATACAATTTTTAATCTGTTTGGTGAAAAGTGGTGAAAAGTGGACTCAGGTACGTTTTATTTTTGGTGCTGGATACCAACAAACAAAAAAACAGAAATGGGAACTGATCAACTTTATTGTAGGTGAAGCGAAAATGTCCATCTACATAACTCTCAAAAACCAAGTGGAGAAGAGACGAGTGATCAGTCCCACTGCTGTATTCAGAGCTTTAGTGAAAGCTCCAGTTAGAGTTGAGTTTAATTTTTATAAATCTATGAAAGATCTAAACACTTTTACACTGAAATGGTGATATAAGAGTATTATCTGTTTTACTGATGATGGTGAACTGTTCTTTAATATTCTTTTACACTCAAACATTTCAAAGTGCAAATTTTTGTTTTAAAAAAATCTCCCTAATTTTTTTTAAATGGGTTTTAATAATATTTATATATTTATTATTTCATCTTTCTGTTTATTTATTTATCTGCTGAGTCACTCAGACTTTACTGTATAATGTGACTGGTGTAAATAAAGGATCGTAAAAGTCAAGTCTCTCTCTCTCTCTCTCTCTGCCCCCCCCTCTCTCTCTGTCTCTCTCTCTCTCTCTCTCTCTCTCTGTCTCGCTCTGTCTCTCTCCCTGTCTCTTTCCCCCTCTCTCTCTGTCTCTCTCTCTCTCTCTTTCCCCCTCTCTCTCTGTCTCTCTCTCTCTCTCTCTCTCTCTCTCTCTGCCCCCCCCTCTCTCTGTCTCTCTCTCTCTCTCTCTGTCTGTCTGTCTCTCTCTCTCTGTCTCTCTCTCTCTCTCTCTCTATTTCAGTGTCAGTATGCTTTATGAACATTACTGAGAACACTGAGTCTCCAGGAACACAGAAACATAGGAACATAAATATAATAAAATATAAATAAATATAATTATTTAGATCTTAAGACAAACAGGGCTGTGTGTGTGTGTGTGTGTGTGTGTGTGTGTGTGTGTGTGTGATCTCTCTCTCTCTCTTTAAGGGTCCCTACAGAGGAACTGAAGAAACTGTGGTGAATTTAAGTGCTGGAGATGTGTAGAGATCAGGACCAGTGTGTGTATTGGTGAAGATGTAGTAGATGTTCTGGATGTTGACCTTGTGCTGTTTCGTGTCTCGGCATGTCAGGTGGTGAAGCGTCTTCCAAAGACTCGCTCGGGAAAGATCATGAGGAGAATTCTCCGGAAGGTGGCCATGGGGGAGCTGGACAGTCTTGGGGATGTCTCCACGCTGGACGACCCGTCTGTAGTGAGCGAGATCATCGAGGCTCATCAGAGCTACAGGAACCAAGCAGTTAGGGCGTGACATCACAGCCAACATGGTGGGGGAGGGGCAATGACAGGAAGTACATCTGAGAAACAGGAAATAAGAAAGTCATTAAAGACATAAAAGGGCTTTTCACACTGCGCTTAACCCCGGGTTATCTTCATTCTAAACACCGCTTTTAACCCCGGGTAACAAGACGTTTCACACCTGTAATCTGAGAGCGCTTTACCCGGGGTTATGAAACCCTGCTCCGGAGCAGGGTTAGCACTGCATTTGCCGTGTTAACCCCACATTGCAGTGCTAAGTTTGTTCAATGTGAAACAGAGCAGTGTTTGACAGCCAATCAGAAATTGAGCAGCGAGGCTCATGTCACATCCGTAACAGGAAACGTGCATCATGTAAACAGCAGACAGTGTTGCCAGATTGTGCGAGTTCCCACCCAATTGGGCTACTTTCGGTTACGTCTAACCGGAAAAAATTCATTGGGCGGGTTAGAATTTAGGCTGGTTTTTTATGCAACTGGTGGGTTTTTATTTTTGACTATAAACATGATATTTTATTAACTTTCCATTCAAACGAACTTTACAATAAAGTATAATATGTAGTGTTGACCTTTTAATTATATGGTTTTAATCTGCATTTGGGCTGGAAGTCAACACTGACAGCAGCTGGTGAGAGAAAAGTAAGAAAATGTCAAAAGATGGAAAGCGTGTGAACTGGAGTGATGAGGAGACTGGAGTGATGAGATGGTATTATTCTTACAGCATTTTTTAAAATGGGGTTAACAATTCAAGTGTGAAAAGCCCTAATGAAATGATAAAGGTTATGTTTGTAATAAAGCATTAATAACCTGCGCTATTAAAGCAGGATTTTATTGTAGAGCATTTTGTTGTCCTGTGAATAAGCTGAGGATAAAATTCTGTGGAATCAAAACTGATAAAAAGCTTCATCTAATGACTCTGATATCAAAATTAGCACATATGAGGTCATGACCACGCCCTCAACTATGCCTGCCACGCCCACTCAGGTTATTACTGTGAGATCTGGAGACTCTTGTGTGTTGTCGGGTCAAACACTAACATGCTTCCTCAGGATAAAGCTCTCTCTCTCTCTCTTTCTCTCTCTCTCTTTCTCTCTCTCTCTCTCTCTCTCTCTCTCTTATAACCCTTCATAATGCTCCATAACTCCTTTATGAACATATTTTTGAACGATTCTAAAACATGACACAGCACTGGGTGGGAACTAAGGAATTCTTGTTCAAAATGTATTCTTCTTTATAAAGTGTTAATTTATTTATTAAAACAGAAATACTTAAATAAACACAAATGCTGCTCTTTACTATGAACATTTATAAACCTTTATAAAGCCTTATAAACTCCAGGACAGTAGAGATTATTAAACACCTCCATCAGAGGGAGGAATAAGTGCCTTTTATCAATTAAATGATTCTGACAGGTTATATTTTATTATTATTATTCATATTCTTATTATATTAATGTTAAAGCACCGAAGTGACCACGGTGCCTTATAACCACAGGTTATGTAGAGAGCATAACTACTTATTTTAAATAAGCAATAATAAAGAATCTGAATTAAACAGGTATATTATCTTCTACTGTAAATTGTATTCTGTTATTATAATAATCTAATCACGCAGTAATCAGCTCTAATCATTAGGAACATTAACCCTTAACGAGCCGAGCAATTAAAGACTTCATCTCCTGTTTCTTCTGGTCTAGTGTTCACCTTACTTCATCTGTCTCTGTCTCTCTCTCTCTCTCTCTCTCTCTCTGCTCATTATAAAGGTCATGTCCAGTGATGATGTGAATTGTGTGTGTGTGTGTAATGGGTTTAGACACTGAACACTGTAGTGCTCTATTAAATGAACTGTGATTAAAACTTTCAAATAAAATCCGATTAATGATCTTCTTTATGGTGATGTGAGTTTATATTGATAAGAAATAATATGAAGTATAATTCAATTCAATTCAGTTTATTTGTTTAGCGCCTTGGGCATTGTATCAAAGCAGCTTTACAAAAAAAGATAAGTATACGAATATAAAGTTCTATACAGCTTCTTCTTTAATTCAATTTACTTTATTTCTATAGCGCTTTCAAAACTGGAGATTGTCTCAAAGCAGCTTTACAGAAATACAGAAACAGAAAAAATGCTAAAGTTTAAAGATTTTTATTTTATCCCTAATGAGAAGCCTGAGATGACGGTGTTGAGGAGAAACTCCCTGAGATTATCAGAGGAAGAAACCTTGAGAGGAACCAGGCTCAGAAGGGAACCCATCCTCATCTGGGTGACACTAAACAGTAAATAATGTAACTGTAACTGATTAATGTCCTTTCTACAACAGAAATCAATGACCCATGAGGAACTATTAGGTCAGTGTAGTTTCTAAGGTCATTATAAACACTAGTTCTTTGCTGTCACAAGCTGACAGATGAAATGGCAGATCTGTGATGGTGTGAAAGTCCCCAAGTGTCTCTGTCCATGGCTGTCTCCTGGTCCACACAGATCCATCCACAGCATCAGTGGGCACCGTCAAGCGACGAGACTCCGACCAGGGGTAGGGCAGTGGTCAGACTGGAAACTGGCAAACACTAGGAGCTCAGGAGTGGGGTGTATAGCTCCACAGAGAAAGACAGAGAGAGAAAGAGAAAGATATTAAGTTTCTGATCATGTGATGTTTAAGACAATGTAGATTATGTATAAAGTGCAGGCAGGGACTCCGGCAAGACTAGCTATGACATCATAACTAAAAGGGAGAGCCAGAAGGTCACAGACATGAAGGCTTCCCGGGACATAAAGCCACTTCACAGTCAGCAAACCTGAGCGACTTGTGAGGGTGGTAAGATGACAGCATGACAGTTTCATAATTTTCATTTTTTGCCTTGAGACAGTAAAAAAGAGAGTCTGGTGAGGGAGCGAGTGTGTAAACTGTAATAGTTGTTAAATAAAAGACTTTGTGGTTGTGTCACACCCTGATGTGTTGTTTCTTACATGAACAGTAATGATGATTATGATGAATAAAACAGATATAAATATATAATCACTCTGTACATGCTATAACAATACACTACCATCAGGGGGCAGCAGTGTCATCAATCACTCCATCAACAGCCTTGCGTGCACGTTGTATGGAACTATTAAAGCGTGCACTATTATATAATTATTTACCATCAACTATTAAATTCAACACACACACACACACACTCCACTGTTATTATTATTATTAGGGCCCGAGCACCGAAGGAGCAAGGCCAGAGGTCAGAGGCCTTGTACCGTAGGTGTGGAAGCCCTATTGTTTTCATTAGAATTTCATATTCTTTTGGACCCCTTAACATGCCCAAAAAATCTTGAAAATCAGCAGACAGGTTGGAATCTGTGGCCATTAGGACGTCACTGTGGGTCGGCCCTGGGCGTGGCACACACCCGTCACAGCGCCCCCTGGAATATCTTGCTGCATAGCTGATACACACTTGCACGTATCCATGTACAACCTGGTACAGACTTAGATCTCATTGAACTGAACAACTTTCACACTGCATGTCATTAAGGCTAATCCACAGGAAGTGAGTTATTTTGAGTTGTTTGCAAAACACACCCAATGGAATTTGAAATACTCCTCCTAGGGAATTGATACAACCGCCACCAAACCCAGGCTAATATGATCTCAAGACATTATTATAACCGCCACCAAACCCAGGCTAATATGATCTCAAGACATTATTATAACCGCCACCAAACCCAGGCTAATATGATCTCAAGACATTATTATAACCGCCACCAAACCCAGGCTAATATGATCTCAAGACATTATTATAACCGCCACCAAACCCAGGCTAATATGATCTCAAGACATTATTATAACCGCCACCAAACCCAGGCTAATATGATCTCAAGACATTATTATAACCGCCACCAAACCCAGGCTAATATGATCTCAAGACATTGATAGTTTCATGATTTTGTGATGCTCAAACGGCTCACAACAAATTTCTACATTTATCAGTCCATTGACTGGACATGGTTTTGGCCTCACTCCTGCAGTACTAGACTATGTCCACTAGAGGCTCTTTCCACTTTATTTTTATTTTTTTAATTATGGCTTCATGTTCACAATTTATATATACAGAGTCAGCCAAAAAATGTATATACACTTCATGAAAAGAAAAAGTAGACATTTTTTCCTGGGTGACTCTCTCTCTCTCTCTCTCTCTCTCTCTCTCTATATATATATATATATATATATATGTGTATATATAAACTGATATAGTAATATAGTTTAGAGGGAGAGTCATTGTCCCTTTGGACATCACTGGACATTGCTATGATCTGTTTCATTACACCCAAACTGTCCCTTTCGCCCTTATATAGTTTTGAAGGAAAGTCAGTTTTCGTTTTGCCATCAGTGGACTTTGCTGTGATCACTTTCATTAGAGACCCAAATTGTCACTCTTGTCCTTTTGATATTTCCCCTTTTAATGCATGTACCCACTGTACCCACTGTGTCTGGGGCACCTGGGCGGCGATGGCACCGTGTAGTGATGGCCCATAGTGCGAGGGCCCG